>NW_024729767.1:0-35492 GCF_018991925.1 Homarus americanus | reverse complement strand
TGCTATAAACACCCAAAGCATATTTTATTGCCTAATCATCACTACATAGAACACCACTCATAAAGCATGATACTATTAGACCACAAACTGCTATAAACCCCCAATAATATACTATACTAGTGACTATAATTGTGTTACCCAATATTATACGAAATAATACTATAAAACATAATAATAAACACACTAATAGTGTATATTAGTTGAATGCACAATCTAATGAGAAGTCAAAAAAAAAAAAAACAACATAACAATAACCTAGAAAGAGTGTAGAGTATTTTTGTGCAAACTATTATACTAGTAGATGGTCTAAGATAACTGTATGTGAAGGAAAAGGTGTGCTCTCCACTCAAACTTTCTTTTTATGAAATCTCCTACTCCCCAGCTGAGCGGTACGCCCAATGGGAAACAAAACGTGGCACATAACACGCCGCCCGCCAGCTCTGGCTCGGTGAATAGGAATCAGTAATCGGGCGGAGTATAAACAACACCGCCGCCAATGTGCTCCTCCCATCTCTGTGGAAATCTGGCGGGCAACTTAGTATTATATTAGCATGTAATAATAATAACAATAATAATAATAATAATACTACTACTACTACTAATAATAATAATAATATTAATAATAATAATATTAAAAATAATAACATGCAATTTCATTTTATAACACATACAAACAAAATAGTGTATAGCCTACTATACTTAACTATAATAGGTTAGGTTGCGTAGGAGGATCTAAAAAGTACAGTAGTATACACACACACACACACACACACACACACACACACACACACACACACACACACACACATACATACATATAGACCCAACAAACCCTAAATTAGAAACCACACGTCGGTAAGTTGTCAATCTCAAGTTTTTAAATCTCTCCACACCTCCTACATAAACTCAAGTCCTCAGTGTTCCTGCACAAGCTCCTCAGTGTTTACACAACATTCATACTCCCCAAGCTCACCTATGCCTCCTCCACCTGGTCTTCCTCCCTAAATGCCACACAACGTAAACACCTCGAAAAAGTGCAAAAGAGGCCATGCAAGATTATTCTCTACCCTTCCTACTCCACATATCAAGAAGCGCTCAACACACTGACCCTTTAGACTCTCACTGACCATCACCACGACCTCATCTGCAAATTTGGTAAGAAGCTTCTACACCATCCCCGACACCGGCTCCTACTACCACCTGAGATCCCTAGTCCGAGAATTGCCCTTCGACACCACAACCGCATCCAGCCCATACGTGCACGAACTGATCTCTATAAGAACAGCCCAGTCCCAACCATTGTAAAAATTATCGATAACATAATAAATCAGTGTGCTCATCACAGTGACACTTTCCTCTGCACTGTCACTATGTTGAAATAGACTATGGTTTGAGCTTTTGAACTGGATTATTATATGTTTTATTTGTGTCACTCATGTTACTTGTATATTATTTGTAATTCTTAACCCATTCCCCAAATATGTAACTGTATATTTTCAGCCTTCTGGCTGCCAAGCACTTTCAATAAACCGTTAATTATTATTATTATTATTATTATTATTATTTATATGTTGGCCCATACCAACTCACTCCCCTGAACCCTCCTCCCCACCGGACTATCAACAAGTTCTTGCCATAAGGTACTACCTCATTTGGCAAAGGAATGGAACCAGTGATGAATAGTGGTGAACAGTGCTTAACTCAGTGAAAAACAACTCGGCAGTTGAGTCTTACCCAAGCTAGCTAACCACCTTCACACAGTGAGGTCCCAGGTACCCAGTTATACTTCCCCTGAGACTCCACGATAGAGAGGCCTGGGACCGCACCTCACCCACTTGAATGAGTGAGTCATGTCGACCACGTGGTGTCCCCAAGATGCTACGACAACACGTAGTGAATGTTTTGCTACAGCATCATCATGTGAATTTCCTCATAACACCATCTGTGAGGTAACTGCTACATCATCAGGCCCCTCATAACGCCATCTGTGAGGGAGTTACTACACTACGTGTCTGGTGTTCAACATCTCACCTTACATGATCTACGCGTGCAAACATTAATCTGTATGTTCACTGTGTGCTCCTTCACCTTTCTCTAATGAGGGCTTTTGTTAAACCACCAATGTATGATGTACTAAGTCATTTTTGTCCAATGTATACTTTCGAAAAGCCCTTGTTTGGGGAAGGTAGGAGAGAGTAGTCGTCATTATTGTCCAAGCCACATTATTTATTTCTATATATAAGTAATGTAGGCTGGTTTTTAAATACCTCAATCCCCTAACGGTGCCGTTTGTATATTAAGAAATACCGAAGCCATACAGTACAACACCAGCGAATATGAAGTATCACTGTAACCGGCAACTGTTACTCACTCATACCTACATACATATATAGAGTCTTTACAGAATGATAGCAGACACGAGGAAGACGAACAACAAGAGGAGAAGAGTTAGAAGAAAATCAACTTCAAGCTAAGAAGAAGAATACCAAGACATGTCCTCCAAACAAGAAAACAACACACACAATCAAGCCGACCAAACACTGAGAAACCATGGCGGAACCCAACATGCACCGGACGCTTGACCTGACTCTATCCTGCCGCATCCAGGCGAGTTGCTGCTTAAAGTCCCTCACGCAAGCGCTGTTTAGCCACTGCACCTATTCTATCCTCCTAAAATTCACTTCAATCCCCCCTGCCACTAGCATGTTATGTATGTATGTATGTATGTATGAATGAATGATAACTGCAACTTTTCGTATTAAAACTCATTACTCTTACCGAAGTAATATAGTGCGTGGTTATGTTATGTCATGTTAGGATAGATTATAAACTACATTGGGTTACATTTCGTGAGGTTCGGTGACGCTACAGGAAGTTAGGTGAGGTACCTGGAGGTTAGGTGAATGTTGACTGACTGACTGACAATTATTAGGAAGTGGTTCCAACACGTTCACACACAACCTATACTCATACCACAAGTCCAGAATTAGAGAGGATCATGTTATTGGATATATTTTCAACGATTTATTCAGTGTCTAACCAACTCTTTAGCGATTTAAATGTGGACCTAAAATTAGGTCCGTATAGTTGTTTGTCGTGGTGGTGGTGGTGGTGTGCGCCCGTCCATCAGGTTGATTAACCACCAAAACCATAAAGGGTGCGGCCCTGCCGTTTCAGGGCATAAACCACATCCATGGCGGTGACGGTCTTCCTTTTTGCGTGCTCGGTGTAGGTGACGGCGTCACGGATGACGTTCTCCAGAAACACCTTGAGGACGCCGCGGGTCTCCTCGTAGATGAGGCCGGATATACGTTTAACACCTCCACGCCGAGCAAGACGACGAATGGCAGGCTTGGTGATACCCTGGATGTTGTCACGAAGCACCTTACGATGACGCTTGGCGCCACCCTTTCCAAGTCCCTTGCCTCCTTTGCCTCGTCCAGTCATGTTGTTGTGGTTGCTACTACCGGTGGTCCTGGTGTGGCTTCGCCCACGGTTTGGTGGGAGTAGGTGGCGTGCTGTGGACGCAGCGGTAGTATCGTTCATCCAAGGCCGTCCCTCCCTCTTGGAGGTGGGGCGTAGCTTGCGGATGACGCATGCGGCACTCGTGGCCAATGAGGTGGCCACTGAGGTGGAGAATGTCTGTATATAAGCCCGCCCGCCTGCCAGGCCGCCGACCTCGGCGACAGCAAAGCCAACCTCCAGAAGGAGGACCTCAAAAAAATATCTCTCCAAGCCATAGCCACCGAGACACCGGCTGATGCAGCATCATACTTCACAGACGGCTCGGTGGACCCAAAACATCACAGATCCGGAGCGGCCTTCTACACCCAAGGTCAGACCCTCAAATGGAGACTTTCCAACGACTGCTCCACCCTACAAACAGAACTGGTAGCAATCTCAAAGGCCCTACAACACGCTGCAACACAACACAACAAGTCCGTCATAATTCACACGGACTCGAAATCGGCCATGCAAGCGCTGCAACACAGTCAACCAAGAGACAACGTCCACATCATCACCTCGATCCTCGCGCAGCTACAGGAATTCCAAAGCCAACACCGACCAGTCGTCTTACACTGGATTCCCAGTCATGTAGGGATCGGAGGAAACGACGTGGCAGACGAAGCAGCCAAGGCAGCTACACGTTCTAGTAGCGTACACATCCAGGTTCCAGCAAGTGTGCAACAGATCAAGAATCACCTCAGAAAGACTACCAAGCTCCACATCAAAAAGAGCTTCCTTCACGCACTCAACGCTGGTTCCCAATCAGCCAAATGGTACCTGGCGGCCACAAAAGGGGAACCACCTTTCGCAGACAAGAAAACTCCAAGACAAACCCAAGTCAGCCTTCACCGACTACGACTAGGGTACAAGTGCTCCTGGCAGATGATCGGAAACGACGTCATGGAATGCACCTACTGTCAGGAGCCAGCAGCCAACCCACTTGAACACTATCTCCTCGATTGCGAGGTCACACAAAGCCTCCGAAACAGAACTCAAATCTCCCAAGAAACACACACAACACCAGCGGCCACTCTAACCCGAAAGGCCCATACAGACCACATTCACCACCTACTCCGGGTCATCACACGATACCCACCACCCAGATAGCTTAGAAAGCATCCTCTCTCAGCAAGTGCGGACCCCAGTTCGGGGGGCGCGCCACTCCGAAGCTGACCACGTCCAAGAGTGGGGGCTGGTGGTAAGCGTCCACTGATCGGGGGTCCGCTCACACTTGCAACCTGCAGTATCCCTCCAATCTGCAGGAGGGACCACCTCCAATCCCAATCCGGTCTGGCTGCTCCTGGAGCTCCAGCCGGAACCACCAAACGGGCCGCCTATAGGCAAAGGCCCGTGTCGGACTACGGTCCGACAATCTACACAACAACAACAACAACCGGGCCGCCCGTATTGACTATTTCGTCGTCGAGATGGCCCGTACTAAACAGACTGCCCGCAAGTCCACTGGAGGCAAGGCTCCACGGAAGCAGCTTGCCACCAAGGCAGCTCGCAAGTCCGCCCCAGCCACCGGTGGTGTCAAGAAGCCCCATCGTTACAGGCCCGGAACCGTCGCCCTTCGTGAGATCCGTCGTTACCAGAAGAGCACAGAGCTACTCATCAGGAAGCTGCCCTTCCAGCGCCTGGTGCGTGAGATCGCCAGGATTTCAAGACTGACCTGCGCTTCCAGTCGTCTGCCGTCATGGCTCTGCAGGAAGCCTCTGAGGCTTACCTGGTGGGTCTTTTCGAGGACACCAACCTGTGTGCCATTCACGCCAAGCGCGTTACCATCATGCCCAAGGACATCCAGCTGGCCCGGCGCATCCGCGGAGAGCGTGCTTAAGTCCTCTTCCTTGGGAAAAAGAAAAAGCACAACAAAACCTACCAGACATCTATAACTCGGCCCTTCTCAGGGCCAAAGAACTGTTCTGAAGATAATTGTCATGACAATCGAAATGGTTGGTGGTAGGAGAGCGTTAATTTCGGTTACCCAAATCGCCTAACGGTAAGTTGGTAACATTCGTGCAGGCACGAATGTATAGTAGGTCATCAATTCGGGAGGTGGGTGGGTGCAACAAACAAGAGCTAGTAACAAATAAATATATAAAGAATAAGTAAGTAAATAAATAAATAAAATAAAAGAAAATACAATAAAATACAATAAAATAAAATAAATTGTTTACATGAATTAGGCGTGCTGCAAACATGAAATGAAGCCCAAACACACTCCATGTATGTCACTCCACGCAGAATTTATTTATTTATTTATTATGTTTCGATTTAGTCCGGTTTCTACGCCAATAGAGAATGCAGATTATTATAATTTTTTTTTTTTTTTATTTCCCTCTCAATATATCACTGTCGGTAACTGTCTCTTTAACATGTAACTGTGGCTCCGATGGAGCCGATTAAGTTGTAGTAGTGGGATGGCGTGTTTGTTGTGCACAAGTAACCTCTTACTTGGAAGAGGTGTACTTGGTGACAGCCTTGGTGCCCTCAGGCACGGCATGCTTGGCCAGTTCACCGGGCAGCAAGAGTCGGACAGCTGTCTGGATTTCCCGACTTGTAATGGTGGAGCGTTTGTTGTAGTGCGCCAGGCGGGAAGCCTCGGCAGCGATGCGCTCGAAGATGTCGTTCACGAAAGAGTTCATGATGGACATAGCTTTGGAGGAGACTCCTGTGTCGGGGTGCACTTGCTTCAGTACCTTGTAGATGTAGATGCTGTAGCTTTCCTTCCTCCTGCGCTTCTTCTTCTTGTCACCCTTGGCAATGGCCTTCTGGGCCTTTCCAGCCTTCTTGGCAGCCTTTCCGGAAGTTTTGGGAGGCATGGCGGCACAGTTACTCGTGGCGCGGAGCGAGAGAATTGAAAACTGGCCCGACTAACTTTTCCTTATATACCGAGCGGGCCGCTCAGGATCAGACTGGCTGCAGCTACGACTCTCTTACATTGGTTGGGTCCGCGAGACGGCCACCTGGCCTGATCCTGAGCTTGGTATAAAAGACCAAGGTGGCGGGCGGAAATTTAACTCCTATCACGAAAAGCAGCAGCAGCAACATGTCAGGACGCGGCAAGGGAGGCAAGGTGAAGGGCAAGTCAAAGTCCCGTTCTAGCAGGGCCGGACTCCAGTTCCCCGTGGGTAGGATCCACCGTCTCTTGCGTAAAGGCAACTATGCTGAGCGTGTTGGTGCAGGTGCACCTGTGTACCTTGCAGCCGTCATGGAGTACCTGGCAGCAGAAGTGCTCGAGCTGGCCGGTAACGCCGCCCGCGACAACAAGAAGACCCGCATTATCCCGCGTCATCTTCAGCTTGCCATTCGCAATGACGAGGAGCTGAACAAGCTCCTGTCTGGAGTCACCATTGCCCAAGGGGGTGTCCTTCCTAACATCCAAACTGTGCTCCTCCCCAAGAAGACAGAGAAGAAATAAGAACCCAAGGTTCGTTCACACAAGACAACCTAACCAAACAGGCTCCTTTCGGAGCCACAGGATATCACTTAAAGAGAGAAATATACGACATC
The DNA here is from genome assembly GCF_018991925.1 of Homarus americanus. NCBI lineage: Eukaryota > Metazoa > Arthropoda > Malacostraca > Decapoda > Nephropidae > Homarus > Homarus americanus. The sequence goes on along the minus strand of NW_024729767.1, from coordinate 28,472 downwards.
AACGTTTTGCAGGATAACACTCTATTTTACGTGTAATTAGCATAGTATTGTGGAAATTGAGTGAAATTGTTTTTGAATGTTGTAGATGTGAAGGGGTACTGCGGGGGCCTGGGGTGGGGACTTAAACGGGACTTAGAAGGGCGCAAGAAGCAGCAGCAGCAGCAGCAGCAGCAGCAGCAGCAAGGGAGGCGACCTTATTTTCACTCTGGTTCATTGACAGTACACATTTACCAGCAGCATACATTGGAGTCATATTGTAATTGTAGACTAATCAGTGTGGGCTAGCTAGCTAGCCAATTTGGGATAAACAGCAAGAATGTAATGTCCTCAATGAAGTAATGACATAGTTCAAGATACAATAAGTGAGGTGGCCTGAAGTCTTTGACAGTGTCCCATTCAATAATATAGTGCTTTAAAGGTGTATCACCAAGTTTACATGCTGAGTGTTCCGGTATGGGTACAGCGTTACTAACTTGCCAGATGTGTCTGTATCCTAACCTAATTCTGGCCACGACTACATCACACAGGCAGGCAGGAGCAAGTTGTTTGGACACTATTCCTAGCCCCCTTGGTCCCTGTTCACCTACCTACTGTAGCAGTAAGTAGGTACCTGTTGTAAATCGAAAGGTTGCCAATTCGTAATCAGGGAAAGTTGATTGAGCTTCTAAACTTGAACTGACATAATCCGAGGAGTGGTGATCCGAGGATCACAGACACTATCTCTCCCACTACAAATCCCTTCCTAACCTCCTGCTCCTTCCTCTGTCCTCCCCAAATTTAACCATGCTATCGCAAAGGTAATAATACAGGTAGAGACAACAACATATTTTCCTATTGTCTTATTATATATTAATAACAGAAACGCTGCCGCCATCCCGGAGGCTTTACATTGTCTCACTGTTCATTCCCTCCACAATTCTTCCTCGTACTTCTTCTTCTTCTTCTTCTTCTTCTTCTTCTTCTTCCATGAATACTTTATTAACGGTGTATGTAAGTTTCACCATGTTTTGCACGACAGCGGTAGAGCAAAGTATATTTTGTTAGCAATAAACCAAAAGCATATTTTATGGCCTAATCATCACTACATAGAACACCACCCATAAAGCATGATACTAGTAGACCACAAACTGCTATAAACACCCAAAGCATATTTTATTGCCTAATCATCACTACATAGAACACCACCCATAAAGCATGATACTAGTAGACCACAAAAACTGCTATAAACACCCAAAGCATATTTTATTGCCTAATCATCACTACATAGAACACCACTCATAAAGCATGATACTATTAGACCACAAACTGCTATAAACCCCAATAATATACTATACTAGTGACTATAATTGTGTTACCCAATATTATACGAAATAATACTATAAAACATAATAATAAACACACTAATAGTGTATATTAGTTGAATGCACAATCTGATGAGAAGTAAAAAAAAAAAAAAACAACATAACAATAACCTAGAAAGAGTGTAGAGTATTTTTGTGCAAACTATTATACTAGTAGATGGTCTAAGATAACTGTATGTGAAGGAAAAGGTGTGCTCTCCACTCAAACTTTCTTTTTATGAAATCTCCTACTCCCCAGCTGAGCGGTACGCCCAATGGGAAACAAAACGTGGCACATAACACGCCGACCGCCAGCTCTGGCTCGGTGAATAGGAATCAGTAATCGGGCGGAGTATAAACAACACCGCCGCCAATGTGCTCCTCCCATCTCTGAGGAAATCTGGCGGGCAACTTATTATTATATTAGCATGTAATAATAATAACAATAATAATAATAATACTACTACTACTACTAATAATAATAATAATAATAATAATAATAATAATATTAATAATAATAATATTAATAATAATAACATGCAATTTCATTTTATAACACATACTAACAAAATAGTGTATAGCCTACTATACTTAACTATAATAGGTTAGGTTGCGTAGGAGGATCTAAAAAGTACAGTAGTATACACACACACACACACACACACACACACACACACACACACACACACACACACACACACACACACACATACATACATATAGACAACAAACTAAATTAGAAACCACACGTCAGTGAAGTTATCAAATCCTCCAGTTTCCGTCTCCACCTCCTACGCCGACTCAAGTCCCTCGGTGTTCCTGCACACGAGCTCCTCAGTGTTTACACAACATTCATACTTCCCAAGTTCACCTATGCCTCCTCCACCTGGTCTTCCTCCCTAAATGCCACACAACGTAAACACCTAGAAAAAGTGCAAAAGAGGCCATGCAAGATTATTCTCTACCCTTCCTACTCCACATATCAACAAGCGCTCAACACACTGACCGACCCTTTAGACTCTCACTGACCATCACCACGACCTCATCTGCAAATTTGGTAAGAAGCTTCTACACCATCCCCGACACCGGCTCCTACTACCACCTGAGATCCCTAGTCCGAGAATTGCTCTTCGACACCACAACCGCATCCAGCCCAGCCCATACGTGCACGAACTGATCGCTATAAGAACAGCCCAGTCCCAACCATTGTAAAAATTATCGATAACTTGTAATAAATCAGTGTACTCACTCCCAGTAAACACTACTCCTTGCACTGTCACTATGTTGAAATGAACTGTAGTTTGAGCTTTTCCCCAGCTAGTTATTATATGTTTTATTTGTGTCACTCATGTTACTTGTATATTATTTGTAATTCGTAACCCATTCCCCAAATATGTAACTGTATATTTTCAGCCTTCTGGCTGCCAAGCACTTTCAATAAACCGTTAATTATTATTATTATTATTATTATTTATATGTTGGCCCATACCAACTCACTCCCCTGAACCCTCCTCCCCACCGGACTATCAACAAGTTCTTGCCATAAGGTACTATCTCATTTGGCAAAGGAATGGAACCAGTGATGAATAGTGGTGAACAGTGCTTAACTCAGTGAAAAACAACTCGGCAGTTGAGTCTTACCCAAGCTAGCTAACCACCTTCACACAGTGAGGTCCCAGGTACCCAGTTATACTTCCCCTGAGACTCCACGATAGAGAGGCCTGGGACCACACCTCACCCACTTGAATGAGTGAGTCATGTCGACCCCGTGGTGTCCCCAAGATGCTACGACACCACGTAGTGAATGTTTTGCTACAGCATCATCATGTGAAGTTCCTCATAACACCATCTGTGAGGTAACTGCTACATCATCAGGCCCCTCATAACGCCATCTGTGAGGGAGTTACTACACTACGTGTCTGGTGTTTAACATCTCACCTTACATTATCTACGCGTGCAAACATCAATCTGTATGTTCACTGTGTGCTCCTTCACCTTTCTCTAATGAGGGCTTTTGTTAAACCACCAATGTATGATGTACTAAGTCATTTGTGTCCAATGTATACTTTCGAAAAGCCCTTGTTTGGGGAAGGTAGGAGAGAGTAGTCGTCATTATTGTCCAAGCCACATTATTTATGTCTATATATAAGTAATGTAGGCTGGTTTTTAAATACCTCAATCCCCTAACGGTGCCGTTTGTATAGTAAGAAATACCGAAGCCATACAGTACAACACCAGCGAATATGAAGTATCACTGTAACCGGCAACTGTTACTCACTCATACCTACATACATATATAGAGTCTTTACAGAATGATAGCAGACACGAGGAAGACGAACAACAAGAGGAGAAGAGTTAGAAGAAAATCAACTTCAAGCTAAGAAGAAGAATACCAAGACATTTCCTCCAAACAAGAAAACAACACACACAATCAAGCCGACCAAACACTGAGAAACCATGGCGGAACCCAACATGCACCGGACGCTTGACCTGACTCTATCCTGCCGCATCCAGGCGAGTTGCTGCTTAAAGTCCCTCACGCAAGCGCTGTTTAGCCACTGCACCTATTCTATCCTCCTAAAATTCACTTCAATCCCCCCTGCCACTAGCATGTTATGTATGTCTGTATGTATGTATGAATGAATGATAACTGCAACTTTGCGTATTAAAACTCATTACTCTTACCGAAGTAATATAGTGCGTGGTTATGTTATGTCATGTTAGGATAGATTATAAACTACATTGGGTTACATTTCGTGAGGTTCGGTGACGCTACAGGAAGTTAGGTGAGGTACCTGGAGGTTAGGTGAATGTTGACTGACTGACTGACAATTATTAGGAAGTGGTTCCAACACGTTCACACACAACCTATACTCATACCACAAGTCCAGAATTAGAGAGGATCATGTTATTGGATATATTTTCAAAGATTTACTCAGTGTCTAACCAACTCTTTAGCGATTTAAATGTGGACCTAAAATTAGGTCCGTATATTTGTTTGTCGTGGTGGTGGTGGTGGTGTGCGCCCGTCCATCAGGTTGATTAACCACCAAAACCATAAAGGGTGCGGCCCTGCCGTTTCAGGGCATACACCACATCCATGGCGGTGACGGTCTTCCTTTTTGCGTGCTCGGTGTAGGTGACGGCGTCACGGATGACGTTCTCCAGAAACACCTTGAGGACGCCGCGGGTCTCCTCGTAGATGAGGCCGGATATACGTTTAACACCTCCACGCCGAGCTAGACGACGAATGGCGGGCTTGGTGATACCCTGGATGTTGTCACGAAGCACCTTCCGATGACGCTTGGCGCCACCCTTTCCAAGTCCCTTGCCTCCTTTGCCTCGTCCAGTCATGTTGTTGTGGTTGCTACTACAGGTGGTCCTGGTGTGGCTTCGCCGAATCGAATCGAAAAATGCTAGTGACAGGGGGGAAGGAGGTTCAGGAGAAGAATAAAGGGAGGATTGAAGTGAATTTTAGGAGGAGAGAACAGATGCAGTGGCTAAACACCGCTTGCGTGAGGGATTATAAGATGGGGGCAGCAGCAACAACCCGGCTGGACGCGGCAGGGAGGCGACAAGACAAGGCCAGGCTAGCGTCAGGTCAAGCGTCAGGTCAAGCGTCAGGTCAAGCGTCAGGTCAGGCGTCAGGTGCGTGTTGGGTTGGGCAATGGATGTTCAGTGCTTGGTCGGCTTGATTGTGTTTTGGTTTCTTGTGTGGAGGAGATGTCTTGGTCTTCTTAGCTTGATGTCGATTTTCTTCTCACTCTCCTCCTCTTCTTGCTCTCTTGAAGTGTCCATTCGTTTGTGTTTGGGTCTTGTTGTTCGTCTTCCTCGTGTATTAAGTTCTCATAGGTGTGGAAGAAGTCAGAGACGGTGAGGTTGACCACGTGGGCTTCAGCTCCACGGGCCACGTGGTGTTCTTGGTTCTGTGTGGTGGGCGTCTTCTCTTGAGTTTTCTTTTCTTGGTTTTTCTTTTCTGCTGGTTTTTTATTTTCTTGGGAGCGTACAGCAAGGAGGGCCTCTTTGAAGCTCAGTTTTTTCTCAAGACGAGCCTTGGCTACCCTGCATTCCTCCTTCCATTTGGGGCAGGTCCGGTCGGCGGAGGGGTGTGGGCCACCACAGGCAGCGCATTTTTTCTCTTTGTTGGGGCAGACCGTGTAGCAGTGTCCAGGGCTGCCACACATGGAGCAGGTGTCCTCCTGCGCCTCACACTTGTTTACAGTGTGTCCATCGTGCTGGCATTTGTAACACCGTTTCGGTCTGCAGTAGGGCTTGACTGGCACAGTTACCCACGCCAGTTGAGCTTCCTTGGGTAGGGTGGAGTGGTGTCTGATGAGGGCAGTGGTGTCGGACAGCATCTGCACAACTTGGAGCTGCTGCCCCTTGAGGAGCTCACTCAGCTCTGCTTTGTCCATGTGGGCAATTTCGGCGTGGGAGATTACACCCAGCTTCAAGTTGTCCCACATGTAGGCAATCATTTTAAAAGGAATGCCGTTGATGTCTGGAATCTCCGCGAGCTGTGCGGGCATGCCCTTCTCGACGAAGGTGATCTTGATGTCACCATGGAGCTTTAGACGTTCCACCTTGGTGACCCCCACGATCCCATTAGCTTCAAAAAACTTCTGGAGAACTAGGAGGTTTAGTTTCTTGGGGCAGGTCGGCGTGTCCGGACGTATCCGCGCCACGTTAACAAACTCGTATCCGTTCATGGTGAGGGAGAGAGAGTGTCTGGGCTTCGCCGAATCGAATCGAAAAATGCTAGTGACAGGGGGGAAGGAGGTTCAGGAGAAGAATAAAGGGAGGATTGAAGTGAATTTTAGGAGGAGAGAACAGATGCAGTGGCTAAACACCGCTTGCGTGAGGGATTATAAGATGGGGGCAGCAGCAACAACCCGGCTGGACGCGGCAGGGAGGCGACAAGACAAGGCCAGGCTAGCGTCAGGTCAAGCGTCAGGTCGAGCGTCAGGTCAGGCGTCAGGTGCGTGTTGGGTTGGGCAATGGATGTTCAGTGCTTGGTCGGCTTGATTGTGTTTTGGTTTCTTGTGTGGAGGGGATGTCTTGGTCTTCTTAGCTTGATGTCGATTTTCTTCTCTCTCTCCTTCTCTTCTTGCTCTCTTGAATTGTCCATTCGTTTGTGTTTGGGTCTTCTTGTTCGTCTTCCTCGTATTTTAAGTCCTCATAGGTGTGGAAGAATTCAGAGAGGGAGAGGTTGACCACGTGGGCTTCAGCACCACTGGCCGCGTGGGCTTCAGCACCACTGGCCGCGTGGGCTTCAGCACCACGGGCCACGTGGTGTTCTTGGTTCTGTGTGGTGGGCTGCTTCTGTTGAGTTTTCTTTTCTTGGTTTTTCTTTACTGCTGGTTTTTTCTTTTCTTGGGAGCGTACAGCAAGGAGGGCCTCTTTGTAGCTCAGTTTTTTCTCAAGACGAGCCTTGGCTACCCTGCATTCCTCCTTCCATCTGGGGCAGATCCGGTCGGCGGAGGAGTGTGGGCCACCACAGGCAACGCATTTTTTCTCTGTGTTGGGGCAGGCCGTGTAGCGGTGTCCAGGGCTGCCACACATGGAGCAGGTGTCTTCCTGCGCCTCACACTTGTTTACAGTGTGTCCATAGTGCTGGCATTTGTAACACCGTTTCGGTCTGCAGTAGGGCTTGACTGGCATAGTTACCCACGCCAGTTGAGCTTCCTTGGGTAGGGTGGAGTGGTGTCCGATGAGGGCAGTGGTGTCGGACAGCTTCTTCACAACTTGGAGCTGCTGCTCCTTGAGGAGCTCACTCAGCTCTGCTTTGTCCATGTGGGCAATTTCGGCGTGGGAGCTTACACCCAGCTTCAAGTTGTCCCACATGAAGGCAAACATTTTAAAAGGAATGCCGTTGATGTCTGGGATCTCCGCGAGTTGAGCGGGCATGCCCATCTCGGCGAAGGTGATCTTGATGTCACCATGGAGCTTTAGGCGTTCTACCTTGGTGACCCCCACGATCCCATTAGCTTCGAAAAACTTCTGGAGAACTAGGAGGTTTAGTTTCTTGGGGCAGGTCGGCGTGTCCGGACGTATCCGCGCCACGTTAACAAACTCGTATCCGTTCATGGTGAGGGAGAGAGAGGGTGATGGCTTCGCCCACGGTTTGGTGGGAGTAGGTGGCGTGCTGTGGACGCAGCGGTAGTATCGTTCATCCAAGGCCGTCCCTCCCTCTTGGAGGTGGGGCGTAGCTTGCGGATGACGCATGCGGCACTCGTGGCCAATGAGGTGGCCACTGAGGTGGAGAATGTCTGTATATAAGCCCGCCCGCCTGCCAGGCCGCCCGTATTTACTATTTCGTCGTCGAGATGGCCCGTACTAAACAGACTGCCCGCAAGTCCACTGGAGGCAAGGCTCCACTGAAGCAGCTTGCCACCAAGGCAGCTCGCAAGTCCGCCCCAGCCACCGGTGGTGTCAAGAAGCCCCATCGTTACAGGCCCGGAACCGTCGCCCTTCGTGAGATCCGTCGTTACCAGAAGAGCACAGAGCTACTCATCAGGAAGCTGCCCTTCCAGCGCCTGGTGCGTGAGATCGCCCAGGATTTCAAGACTGACCTGCGCTTCCAGTCGTCTGCCGTCATGGCTCTGCAGGAAGCCTCTGAGGCTTACCTGGTAGGTCTTTTCGAGGACACCAACCTGTGTGCCATTCACGCCAAGCGCGTTACCATCATGCCCAAGGACATCCAGCTGGCCCGGCGCATCCGCGGAGAGCGTGCTTAAGTCCTCTTCCTTGGGGAAAAAGAAAAAGCACAACAAAACCTACCAGACATCTATAACTCGGCCCTTCTCAGGGCCAAAGAACTGTTCTGAAGATAATTTTCATGACAATCGAAATGGTTGGTGGTAGGAGAGCGTTAATTTCGGTTACCCAAATCGCCTAACGGTAAGTTGGTAACAGTCGTGCAGGCACGAATGGATAGTAGGTCATCAATTCGGGAGGTGGGTGGGTGCAAAAAACAAGAGCTAGTAACAAATTAATATATAAAGAATAAGTAAGTAAATAAATAACTAAAATAAAAGAAAATTCAATAAAATAAAATAAAATGAATTGTTTACATGAAATAGGCGTGCTGCAAACAAGAAATGAAACCCAAACACACTCCATGTATGTCACTTTGCAGTGGGTGTAAAAGTACTCCACGCAGAATTTATTTATTTATTTATTATGTTTCGATTTAGTCCGGTTTCTACGCCAATAGAGAATGCAGATTATTATAATTTTTTTTTTTTTTATTTCCCTCTCAATATATCACTGTCGGTAACTGTCTCTTTAACATGTAACTGTGGCTCCGATGGAGCCGATTAAGTTGTAGTAATGGGATGGCGTGTTTGTTGTGCACAAGTAACCTCTTACTTGGAAGAGGTGTACTTGGTGACAGCCTTGGTGCCCTCAGACACGGCATGCTTGGCCAGTTCACCGGGCAGCAAGAGTCGGACAGCTGTCTGGATTTCCCGACTTGTAATGGTGGAGCGTTTGTTGTAGTGCGCCAGGCGGGAAGCCTCGGCAGCGATGCGCTCGAAGATATCGTTCACGAAAGAGTTCATGATGGACATAGCTTTGGAGGAGACTCCTGTGTCGGGGTGCACTTGCTTCAGTACCTTGTAGATGTAGATGCTGTAGCTTTCCTTCCTCCTGCGCTTCTTCTTCTTGTCACCCTTGGCAATGGCCTTCTGGGCCTTTCCAGCCTTCTTGGCAGCCTTTCCGGAAGTTTTGGGAGGCATGGCGGCACAGTTACTCGTGGCGCGGAGCGAGAGAATTGAAAACTGGCCCGACTAACTTTTCCTTATATACCGAGCGGGCCGCTCAGGATCAGACTGGCTGCAGCTACGGCTCTCTTACATTGGTTGGGTCCGCGAGACGGCCACCTGGCCTGATCCTGAGCTTGGTATAAAAGACCAAGGTGGCGGGCGGAAATTTAACTCCTGTCACGAAAAGCAGCAGCAGCAACATGTCAGGACGCGGCAAGGGAGGCAAGGTGAAGGGCAAGTCAAAGTCCCGTTCTAGCAGGGCCGGACTCCAGTTCCCCGTGGGTAGGATCCACCGTCTCTTGCGTAAAGGCAACTATGCTGAGCGTGTTGGTGCAGGTGCACCGGTGTACCTTGCAGCCGTCATGGAGTACCTGGCAGCAGAAGTGCTCGAGCTGGCCGGTAACGCCGCCCGCGACAACAAGAAGACCCGCATTATCCCGCGTCATCTTCAGCTTGCCATTCGCAATGACGAGGAGCTGAACAAGCTCCTGTCTGGAGTCACCATTGCCCAAGGGGGTGTCCTTCCTAACATCCAAGCTGTGCTCCTCCCCAAGAAGACAGAGAAGAAATAAGACCCCAAGGTTCGTTCACACAAGACAACCTAACCAAACAGGCTCCTTTCGGAGCCACAGGATATCACTTAAAGAGAGAAATATACGACATCAACGGTTTGCAGGATAACACTCTATTTTACGTCAAATTAGCATAGTATTGTGGAAATAGAGTGAAATTGATTTAGAATGGTGTAGATGTGAAGGGCGGTTGTGGGGGCCTGGGGTGGGGGACTTAAACGGGACTTAGAAGGGCGCAAGAAGCAGCAGGAGCCAGGGAGGCGACCTTATTTTCACTCTGGTTCATTGACAGTACACATTTACCAGCAGCATACATTGGAGTCATATTGTAATTGTAGACTAATCAGTGTGGGCAAGCTAGCCAATTTGGGATAAACAGCAAGAATGTAATGTCCTCAATGAAGTAATGACATAGTTCAAGATACAATAAGTGAGGTGGCCTGAAGTCTTTGACAGTGTCCCATTCAATAATATAGTAGTGCTTTAAAGGTGTATCACCAAGTTTACATGCTGAGTGTTCCGGTATGGGTACAGCGTTACTAACTAGCCAGATGTGTCTGTATCCTAACCTAATTCTGGCCACGACTACATCACACAGGCAGGCAGGAGCAAGTTGTTTGGACACTCTTCCTAGCCCCCTTGGTCCCTGTTCACCTACCTACTGTAGCAGTAAGTAGGTACCTGTTGTAAATCGAAAGGTTGCCAATTCGTATTCAGGGAAAGTTGTTGGAGCTTCTAAACTTGAACTGACACAATCCGAGGAGTAGTGACCCGAGGATCACAGACACTATCTCTCCCACTACAAATCCCTTCCTAACCTCCTGCTCCTTCCTAACCTCCTGCTCCTTCCTATGTCCTCCCAAAATTGAACCATGCTATCGCAAAGGTAATAATACAGGTAGAGACAACAACATATTTTCCTATTGTCTTATTATATATTAATAACAGAAACGCTGCCGCCATCCCGGAGGCTTTACATTGTCTCACTGTTCATTCCCTCCACAATTCTTCCTCTACTTCTTCTTCTTCTTCTTCTTCTTCTTCTTCTTCTTCTTCTTCTTCTTCTTCTTCTTCTTCCATGAATACTTTATTAACGGTGTATGTAAGTTTCACCATGTTTTGCACGACAGCGGTAGAGCAAAGTATATTTTGTTAGCAATAAACCAAAAGCATATTTTATGGCCTAATCATCACTACATAGAACACCACCCATAAAGCATGATACTAGTAGACCACAAAAACTGCTATAAACACCCAAAGCATATTTTATTGCCTAATCATCACTACATAGAACACCACCCATAAAGCATGATACTAGTAGACCACAAAAACTGCTATAAACCCCCAAAGCATATTTTATTGCCTAATCATCACTACATAGAACACCACTCATAAAGCATGATACTATTAGACCACAAACTGCTATAAACCCCAATAATATACTATACTAGTGACTCTAATTGTGTTACCCAATATTATACGAAATAATACTATAAAACATAATAATAAACACACTAATAGTGTATATTAGTTGAATGCACAATCTGATGAGAAGTAAAAAAAAAAAAAAACAACATAACAATAACCTAGAAAGAGTGTAGAGTATTTTTGTGCAAACTATTATACTAGTAGATGGTCTAAGATAACTGTATGTGAAGGAAAAGGTGTGCTCTCCACTCAAACTTTCTTTTTATGAAATCTCCTACTCCCCAGCTGAGCGGTACGCCCAATGGGAAACAAAACGTGGCACATAACACGCCGCCCGCCAGCTCTGGCTCGGTGAATAGGAATCAGTAATCGGGCGGAGTATAAACAACACCGCCGCCAATGTGCTCCTCCCATCTCTGAGGAAATCTGGCGGGCAACTTAGTATTATATTAGCATGTAATAATAATAACAATAATAATAATAATACTACTACTACTACTAATAATAATAATAATAATAATATTAATAATAATAATATTAATAATAATAACATGCAATTTCATTTTATAACACATACTAACAAAATAGTGTATAGCCTACTATACTTAACTATAATAGGTTAGGTTGCGTAGGAGGATCTAAAAAGTACAGTAGTATACACACACACACACACACACACACACACACACACACACACACATACATATAGACAACAAACTAAATTAGAAACCACACGTCAGTGAAGTTATCAAATCCTCCAGTTTCCGTCTCCACCTCCTACGCCGACTCAAGTCCCTCGGTGTTCCTGCACACGAGCTCCTCAGTGTTTACACAACATTCATACTTCCCAAGCTCACCTATGCCTCCTCCACCTGGTCTTCCTCCCTAAATGCCACACAACGTAAACACCTAGAAAAAGTGCAAAAGAGGCCATGCAAGATTATTCTCTACCCTTCCTACTCCACATATCAAGAAGCGCTCAACACACTGACCCTTTAGACTCTCACTGACCATCACCACGACCTCATCTGCAAATTTGGTAAGAAGCTTCTACACCATCCCCGACACCGGCTCCTACTACCACCTGAGATCCCTAGTCCGAGAATTGCTCTTCGACACCACAACCGCATCCAGCCCAGCCCATACGTGCACGAACTGATCGCTATAAGAACAGCCCAGTCCCAACCATTGTAAAAATTATCGATAACTTGTAATAAATCAGTGTACTCACTCCCAGTAAACACTACTCCTTGCACTGTCACTATGTTGAAATGAACTGTAGTTTGAGCTTTTCCCCAGCTAGTTATTATATGTCTTATTTGTGTCACTCATGTTACTTGTATATTATTTGTAATTCGTAACCCATTCCCAAATATGTAACTGTATATTTTCAGTCTTCTGGCTGCCAAGCTCTTTCAATAAACCGTTAATTATTATTATTATTATTATTATTTATATGTTGGCCCATACCAACTCACTCCCCTGAACCCTCCTCCCCACCGGACTATCAACAAGTTCTTGCCATAAGGTACTATCTCATTTGGCAAAGGAATGGAACCAGTGATGAATAGTGGTGAACAGTGCTTAACTCAGTGAAAAACAACTCGGCAGTTGAGTCTTACCCAAGCTAGCTAACCACCTTCACACAGTGAGGTCCCAGGTACCCAGTTATACTTCCCCTGAGACTCCACGATAGAGAGGCCTGGGACCACACCTCACCCACTTGAATGAGTGAGTCATGTCGACCACGTGGTGTCCCCAAGATGCTACGACACCACGTAGTGAATGTTTTGCTACAGCATCATCATGTGAAGTTCCTCATAACACCATCTGTGAGGTAACTGCTACATCATCAGGCCCCTCATAACGCCATCTGTGAGGGAGTTACTACACTACGTGTCTGGTGTTTAACATCTCACCTTACATTATCTACGCGTGCAAACATCAATCTGTATGTTCACTGTGTGCTCCTTCACCTTTCTCTAATGAGGGCTTTTGTTAAACCACCAATGTATGATGTACTAAGTCATTTGTGTCCAATGTATACTTTCGAAAAGCCCTTGTTTGGGGAAGGTAGGAGAGAGTAGTCGTCATTATTGTCCAAGCCACATTATTTATTTCTATATATAAGTAATGTAGGCTGGTTTTTAAATACCTCAATCCCCTAACGGTGCCGTTTGTATATTAAGAAATACCGAAGCCATACAGTACAACACCAGCGAATATGAAGTATCACTGTAACCGGCAACTGTTACTCACTCATACCTACATACATATATAGAGTCTTTACAGAATGATAGCAGACACGAGGAAGACGAACAACAAGAGGAGAAGAGTTAGAAGAAAATCAACTTCAAGCTAAGAAGAAGAATACCAAGACATTTCCTCCAAACAAGAAAACAACACACACAATCAAGCCGACCAAACACTGAGAAACCATGGCGGAACCCAACATGCACAGGACGCTTGACCTGACTCTATCCTGCCGCATCCAGGCGAGTTGCTGCTTAAAGTCCCTCACGCAAGCGCTGTTTAGCCACTGCACCTATTCTATCCTCCTAAAATTCACTTCAATCCCCCCTGCCACTAGCATGTTATGTATGTATGTATGTATGTATGTATGTATGAATGAATGATAACTGCAACTTTGCGTATTAAAACTCATTACTCTTACCGAAGTAATATAGTGCGTGGTTATGTTATGTCATGTTAGGATAGATTATAAACTACATTGGGTTACATTTCGTGAGGTTCGGTGACGCTACAGGAAGTTAGGTGAGGTACCTGGAGGTTAGGTGAATGTTGACTGACTGACTGACAATTATTAGGAAGTGGTTCCAACACGTTCACGCACAACCTATACTCATACCACAAGTCCAGAATTAGAGAGGATCATGTTATTGGATATATTTTCAACGATTTACTCAGTGTCTAACCAACTCTTTAGCGATTTAAATGTGGACCTAAAATTAGGTCCGTATATTTGTTTGTCGTGGTGGTGGTGGTGGTGTGCGCCCGTCCATCAGGTTGATTAACCACCAAAACCATAAAGGGTGCGGCCCTGCCGTTTCAGGGCATACACCACATCCATGGCGGTGACGGTCTTCCTTTTTGCGTGCTCGGTGTAGGTGACGGCGTCACGGATGACGTTCTCCAGAAACACCTTGAGGACGCCGCGGGTCTCCTCGTAGATGAGGCCGGATATACGTTTAACACCTCCACGCCGAGCTAGACGACGAATGGCGGGCTTGGTGATACCCTGGATGTTGTCACGAAGCACCTTACGATGACGCTTGGCGCCACCCTTTCCAAGTCCCTTGCCTCCTTTGCCTCGTCCAGTCATGTTGTTGTGGTTGCTACTACAGGTGGTCCTGGTGTGGCTTCGCCTAGAAGAGAACTAGAAAAATGCTAGTGACAGGGGGGAAGGAGGTTCAGAGGAAGAATAAAGGGAGGATGGAAGTGAATTTTAGAAGGAGAGAACAGGTGCAGTGGCTAAACACCGCTTGCGTGAGGGGGTGGCAAAAAGCCCTGAGGGTGCAACAACTACAGTCAGGACGAGGCAGAGGGAGGGCGGGAGCAGGTCCGGGCAGGCAAAGGGCCAACGCGGGTGTTCTGATTGTCGTCTTAGCTCGGGCAGTGTCGGTAAGCGTAGGAAGAACCGCCCCGCCACGGCGGCGGAGCAAGCCGAGAAACGCAGGTGGACGGACGCACAGGCAGCTCACGATCAAAGTAAACAGAGAAGGTGAAGATATGGAAATTTTGCTAGTCGTAGGGTTGTTTGGAGAAAGATGAAGGTAAAGTCTTTGAGCTATGTCAAAGAGGAACGGAGCGAGTTGGAGGAAGGGTTTTTGAATCTTTGAGCTTGAAATGTCAAAGTATTCATAGTAAGGAAGGATGAGCGTATCGTAGGAGAGTTTTTAGTAATAGCAGCAGACAGATTTGAGCTTTTTTGTCAAATTGTGAACGGATACTAGAATGAGATATAGGTTGAGTGGTTTCAGTCTAGGGTTAGGTCAATTTTATTAAGAATTGGATGTCACAGACGTTGGGTATGTTTGATTAGGTTCTGAGAGTTGTGGGTCTTTTAGCTATGTCAGAGAGAAATGGAGAGAGTTGGGGGAAGAGTTTTGAATCTTTGAGTTTGAAATGTCAAAGTATTCGTAGTGAGAAAGGATGAGTGTATCGTAGGAGAGTTGTTTAGTAATAGCAGGAGGCAGATTTGAGCTATGTCAAATTGTGAACGGAGGTGAGAGTGAGATATAGGTTGTTAGGTTTCAGTCTTGAGTTAAGTCGATTTTGTCGAGGTGGCTGATTATAGAAGTTGGGTATGTTTGATTTGGTTTTTGAGAGTTGTAGTGTTAAGAGGGCTGGTCTGACAGGGGGATGTTGTGTTTGGAGATTGGTTGTGGGAGGGGGGGAGTTTGTGTTTGGGGATTGATGGGGGTGGCGGTTGTATGTTAATTTTAGGTGAATTAAAATTGCTTGAGGGGGGTTGTTGTGTGAGTGTGTATGTGTTTGTATGTAAATGTAGTAAGGGGAGGGAGGGAGGGTTAGGATAATGTTATAGGTCAGGTGTGGTTCGGTTGTCGGGAGGAGGGGGGGAGGAGAGGAGAGGAGAGGCGGGCTTAGGAGGTTCTTGGGTTATTTTATAGTATGGTAGGATTACTTAGGAATGATATGTTTTGTGTTGCCAATGAATAGTTGTATTGAGTCATATGTTTTTTTTTTTTTTTTTTTTTTTTTTAGGAGGGTCAAAGGGACTTGTTGGAAAGGTCGGGTATATTAAATTTTTGTTTTGGGAGGATTGTAGGTATTGATTTTAAGAGGGGTTGTGAGTAAGGTTGGGTAGGTTAAGTTTTTTCTTTTGGGAGGATTGAAGGGATTGTGAGTAAGGTTGGGTGGGTTAAGTTTTTCTTTTGGGAGGATTATAGGTTTTGTTAGTGGTTGGCAGAGTTGGGTTAATTATTACATTCTCTCTTTCTTGCAGGTATTGTGAGTTCTGGCCCCATTCTGGAGGGAGAGGGCTTGCGTACAGGTATATTGCACCTCCCCTGACCCATGCTGGGCGAGAGAGAGGCGTCTGGGACGTCGTCTGCAGTTGGTGCTGTTTTATAAGGTACACTCTGACCTTGAGGGAGAGGGTTTGCGTACAGGTACTGTGCACCTCTCCCCGACCTTATTGGCTAAGGGAGACGTACACGTCATCTGAGTTAGTATGGGATGGGTAAGTTAGGTATTTTTTTTGGGAGGAGTGATAGGGTGTGGTTAGTTAATGGTAGAATGGTTATTTTTTATTTTGTGTGGGATTGTTAGTAACGGCTGGGTATGTTAGGTTTTTATTTTGGGGGGATTGTTAGGGTCTATTCTTTCTTTTTTAGGGGGGGGGTGTTAGTGCAGGCTGAGTGGGTTAGTTTTTATTTATTTATTTATTTATTTTATTTATTTATTTATTTATTTATTTTTTTGTCGGAGTGGTCTTGAGTTTGAGTTGGTGGCGTGGGGTTTGGAGTGAGGGGGGGAGGAGGGAATTGGGCAAGTCAGGTAAGGTTAGGTTAGGTTGAGTGGGAATCATTGGGTGTGGGGTTGAGAAGAGGTTAGGTTAAGATTAAGTTAGGTTAAGTTGATTGGGTTAGGTTAGGTGGGAACCGTTGGATGTGGGCTGAGGAGAGGTTAGGTTTAATTTGGGGGGAAATTGTTGGGTGTGGTTATAGGGAAGTTATTAATACAAGGGAGGTGGGAGGGGAGTGTTTGGTCTGTTTAGTATGGAGGGATTTCTGTCTCTGAATCTGCGTGGGAGTATGATGTTGTCGAAATAATCCTGCCATTGAGGGTAAGTAGTGAGGAGTGATTCTATTTGTTTGTCACCTAGTTGTCTCCAGTAGATGTTAAGTGGGGGGAGGGAGCTGAGTTCATGTAGATAACTATTTCGGGTGAAGGATGACCAGTGTGTGTTATGGATGAATCTTAGTGCTTTGTTTTGTATGACTTGAAGTTTCTTGACGATTGATGGTGGTGCTAGCTGGAGTGTGTTAGGTGCATAAGTCAATAGTGGGCGTATGAGGGCTTTGAATAGGTGTGTTTTGGTTTTGATTGATGCGGTTCTGAATCTGTATATATTCCCGAGTGTTTTGTTTGCGATCAAAGCCTTCATATTGGTGTGTGGTGTCATGGTGAGGGTGTCGTTGAATGTGACTCCTAGGATTGTGTTGGTTCGTTTGACAGTTATAGGTGAAGGGTAGGCGATGTAGGGGTTTAGGTAAATGTGACGTGGTTGTCGTCTTTTGGTGCCGAAGTAGGTGATTTGTGCTTTGTTCGGGTTGGTTTGTATTCGCCATCGGAGTTCCCATTGTGTAACTTGTTCGAGTTCCCTGTGTGCTTTGTCTGTTAGGTGATCAAGAGTTCTGTGTCTGACTAGTTGGGTTACATCGTCGGCGTACTGTATTGTCAGAGAGTCGATGTGTAAGGGGTCGGGTAAGTCGTTTGTGTAGAGAATGTATAGTGTTGGGGACAGGACTGATCCTTGTGGGACTCCTGCATGCAGTGTGAAGTGGTCAGAGTAGGCAGGTGTGACTTTTATCCTCATTTTTCTGTCTGTTAGGAAGTTACATAGTAATTGTTGTGATTTATGAGGGAGGTTAAAATTGTTGCATATCTTGTACTTTAGTCCATCGTGCCAAACTGTGTCGAAGGCTTTTTGTACGTCTTTTGTAATGAGTGCTATCTTGTATGCACCTTTGTTCATGTGGAGGTAGTTTGTCATTATGTTGAGTGCGTCTTGGGTTGAGTGGTGTGCTCTGAAGCCGAACTGCTTGTAGGACAGTAGTTGTTCATCTTCAAGGTGGTATCTGAGGCGGGTGTTGTATAAACTTTCAAAAGTTTTGCCTAAGACTTCTAGTATGCTGATCGGTCTGTAGTTTTGTGGATCTGTTGGGTTTTTGTTTGGTTTGGGTATCATGATGGCTGTGGCTGTCTTAAAGAGTTTTGGGAAGTATCCTGTAGCCAGTTGGGTGTTGTAGAGGTAAGTGATGGCTGTGACAGTTTCTGGGGGCAGGTGCTTCAGGATTGCTTGACCAATATTGCTGTCACCTGGTGTTTTCTTTTTTATTTTGTCTAGTGCTTGTTTGACTTCTGTAGGGGTGAAAGGAGCAGTGAGGGTGTGGTCCTGTGTGAGAGTGGAGGTATCTATTGTGTTGTCAGGAGTTGTTCTGTCGTGAAGTGTTTGCATGTGTGTGGTGATGTTGTTTATGTGGTTTAAGATGTACCTTTGTTGTGTGGGGGGGTGTGGGTGGAAAATGTGTTCCCAGTGTTGTTTTAGTGTTTGTGCTACGTCGGCTGGCTCATTGATTTTTCTACCATTTACTAGCAGGTGATCAAAGGGGGATTTTGCTGTTCCTCTCAGCTTGGCGATTCTTTGCCAAAATTCTCGGGGGTTATGTGTTCTGTGTTTCTGGGCAGCCTCTACGAGTTTTGCCCAGTGAACGTTGTGGTCTTGAAGGAGGCTGTGGATGATGTGTGTTCTTAGTGTGGTGATGTCTGTGAAAACTGGTGCTAGGTTAAGTTTGTTTAGTTCGAATCGTGTCCTGTAGCAGTGAAGTAGGCGTCGAGTTCTTATGGAGGGTGTGAAGGAGTATTTTCTCTTGAACCGGTGTTTAGGAATGTGGGTATCTGCTGTGGTGGTGATAGTGTTGAAAAGGTGTGTCCAGGTTTCCTCAATCATCCTAGTGGGTTGGTGTTCGAGGTTGAGCGTGTATTGTTGTTCAGAGAGTGTGGTTTTGAAGGCATCCCAATCTGCGTGTTGATACTGGTATTGAGGTGTAGTTGTTGGGAGGAGGATGGGATTGTTGGAGAGGTGAAGAGTGATGGGAATGTGGTCTGATCCTGATAGGGGGCCGGGAGTGATGTAGTGTTGGAATTGGAGGGCAGGGGTGTTGGTGATGACGATGTCTGGAGTGCCTTTGCCGTGAGCAGCGTAGAATGTGGGGAAGAAAGGGCCAATGTGGTGAAGGTTTTGTGAGTGACCAAAGCGTGTAGTTGTTGGCCAAGGGGGTCGATGCGGTTGTGTTGGAATGCGGTGTGGTGTGCATTGAGGTCGGCCATTAGTATTACAGGTAGGTGTGAGTTGTTAAAGATGGAGTTTAGGTCTGTGAATGGGATACGCGAGTTAGGTCTTGAGTATGTTGTGCAGATGATAATCTGTCCGTGTTGAGTGTCGATCTTGGCGGCCAAGAAGTGTTTGAAGGCGAAGTTGGTGATGAATTCGTGTTTCATGGAGGATCTGATGAGGATTGCAACGCCCTCGTATAGTTCGTGGGGTGACTGTCTGCTTGTGTAGCCGAAGTGCTTGATTTTGGTGTTTGTGCATGTTGAGTTGAGGAGGAGGATGTCTGGGTTGTGTTCTTGTATGAGGAGAGAGATGGCGTGTCTGTTTGGGTGATATGCTCTACAGTTGTATTGCATAATGGTGATCATGTTGTATAATTTGTTACTTATAAGAGATTGAAATTCTGGGGTGCAGAGATGAGGTCTAAATTGTCGAGTGACTGTGAGCGTGGTGGTGAGAGTGTTGTGTATGCAAGTGAGGGAAGGGCAGTTGCGAGACTGTGTGTGGGGGAGTCGGGAGGTTGGGGGGAGTGTGCTAGGTTCGTGTCGGGGTTGACTTCTGTTTCCTTTGGGGTAGTGCCGTATAGATTTACTTTGATTATTGATTTGGTTGGATGAGTGTATTGTATAATTCTTTTGCTGTCAGGTGTATAGGGAGAAAGGGGGGAGGTGTTCTTCCTCTTTGGTCTAGGGGTCTTAACCACTAGTTCTGTGGGGGGAAGGGCTGCCATTTTATTCTTGGGAGTCTGGGGTGTTCGGGGGGGATCGGGTTTGGTTTGGGTGTTCGTGGTCCGGGAGTTCAACGTAGTCAAGTGAGAGAAGTCGGGTGTAGGTAGGGTCGAGGTGGAGGGGCCGGCATGTTTTGGACTGATTACTTTGGGGGGTGAGGTAATGGTAGAATGGTGAGATAAGTCAGGTGTGGGCATGGCAGAAGTGGAGGGGAGGAGGGAGACAGTGGATTCTCTGGGGGGTGGGGGGGGCATGTTGGTACGGTCGGAGATGGCGGTAGTGGGGAAGATGAGGTCGGGACCGGTTCTGAAGGAGTCAGGAATGTTTATGGTAGGGAGGCCGTTAGCCTTCAAACCCTCAATTACCAGATTTAGAAAAAGTGATCTATTACCGTTGCTTAGGAATGTGCCAGAAGTATGATGGTGGTGATTTTTGCGTCAGTGTCGGGGGAAGGGAGGGGGGCGGTCAGGTTGTTGGTCCAGCAAGTGCGGGTGGAGAGAGTCGTGGGAGTAGGGAGTGAGTGGTGGGGAGGAGGAGGAGGTGCAGTGGGAGGTGAGGGTAGGCGTAGGCGGGGAGGGAGAGGTGTTGTGCTGTTATTGAGTCTGATTTGGCACTTGTTGCTGACGGCAGAGTGTGGGCCTTTACAATTGCAGCATCTAGTAACAGTGGCAATGCAGTTTCTGTATGAGTGGCCTTGATTGGCACATTTTGAACAGGTTAGTGAGTTACTGCAACGGTTGGTGGTATGTCCAAATTGATAGCAGTTGTAGCATTGGTGGACTGGGATGTAGTGTTGGAATTCGATGTTATGTGAGGGGATGATGTTATTGCCGAATTTAATTCCGTTGGATTTCAATTTGATGGCGTCAGTTTGTGTAGCTGTAGTGATTTTCAACATGGGGAGAGTTCCCATCCGGGCTGCATATGTCATTTGGGAGGTGTTGTGTGTTGAGTTCTGTCAATAGGTTAGGATTGTCAAGGATATGGGGGATGATTTTTCTACATATGAGGGTGCATTTTGCGCGGTATTCGGGTGAGCTGAGGACCGTTAAGCCATTGTCTTTTAGTTTTTTGTTCAATGCTGGGGAGTGGAATAGGTCGGCGTCTTCGTCATTCTGTACAAATATTTTTATAATGTCGTCATTTGTGAAGGAACGTATTTGGAAGATCAAAGTCAGCTGAAAAATGAGTGAAGCGAGGTCTGTGCACTGTTGGATGGTACGGTCCACTTTGAGTTTAATTGAAGGCATGTTAACTGTTTGAATTGGAGATTTATGGAGATCTCCCCTAACAAATTGTCCCTAATTTCCTGCGCCCCTCACGTAGGGGAGGCCCTGCACTATCACAGAGGTCCCCAGGCGAATCGGCAGGCTGTGCTGACCCCCCGCCCTTCACACAAACACGCACTAGCGAGGTGTGGGGACAGAGGGCGTTTCCAGACGAATACTCCCCTGTACGTCAACTGACAGGGGAATAGGTCCTTTCACGGCACGGAAGATAAAGGTTAGAGTGGTAGAAAAAGGTCTGAAAACTTACTGCCGACTCTTTCTTCACACCAAGCCCCTCAGCAGCATTCGGGGTTCCTAAGGGAGGTCCGATACTGTAGGAGAGGCTCAATGTGTCGATTGAATCAACAGAATTGTCAGTTGGAGAATGGAGTCAGGTGCTTGTGATTTCCAAGGTTGGTGGGAAGGTGGGAGAGGTCCCAGAACTAGCGAATCAGCTATGTCCGTTTGATCTCCGGCTTCCCCGTCGCTCTGCGTGTCTGCTCTCTGTGGTGGTCCTGGCTCCAATGAGTAATCGCGAACTAGAACTAGAAAATTGCTAGTGACAGGGGGGAAGGAGGTTCAGAGGAAGAATAAAAATAGGATGGAAGTGAATTTTAGAAGGAGAGAACAGGTGCAGTGGCTAAACACCGCTTGCGTGAGGGGGTAGGCAAAATGCCCTTGAGGGTGCAACAACAACAATCAGGACGAGGCAGAGGGAGGGCGGGAGCAGGTCCGGGCAAGCAAAGGGCCAACGCGGGTGTTCTGATTGTCGTCTTAGCAGGCAGTGTTGGTAAAACGTAGGAAGAACCGCCCCGCCACGGCGGCGGCGCAAGCCGAGAAACGCAGGTGGACGGACGCACAGGCAGCACACGATCAAATCAAACAGAGAAGGTGAAAATATAGAAATTTTGCTAGTCGTAGGGGTGTTTGGAGAGAGATGAAGGTAAAGTCTTTGAGCTATGTCAAAGAGGAACGGAGCGAGTTGGAGGAAGGGTTTTTTAATCTTTGAGCTTGAAATGTCAAAGTATTCATAGTAAGGAAGGATGAGCGTATCGTAGGAGAGTTTTTAGTAATAGCGGCAGACAGATTTGAGCTTTTTTGTCAAATTATGAACGGAGACGAGAATGAGATATAGGTTGAGTGGTTTCAGTCTAGAGTTAGGTTAATTTTATTAAGAATTGGATGTCACAGACGTTGGGTATGTTTGATTAGGTTCTGAGAGTTGTGGGTCTTTTAGCTATGTCAGAGAGAAATGGAGAGAGTTGGAGGAAGAGTTTAGAATCTTTGAGTTTGAAATGTCAAAGTATTCGTAGTGAGGAAGGATGAGTGTATCGTAGGAGAGTTGTTTAGTAATGGCAGGAGGCAGATTTGAGCTATGTCAAATTGTGAACGGAGATGAGAGTGAGATATAGGTTGTTAGGTTTCAGTCTTGAGTTAGGTCGATTTTGGTAAGGTGGCTTTGTCTGGCGGGGGGGGGATGTTGTGTTTGGAGATTGGTTGAGGGAGGGGGGGAGTTTGTGTTTGGGGATTGATGGGGGTGGCGGTTGTATGTTAATTTAAGGTGAATTAAAATTGCTTAAGGGGGGTTGTTGTGTGAGTGTGTATGTGTTTGCATGTAAATGTAAGGGGAGAGAGGGAGGGTTAGGATAATGTTATAAGGTCAGGTATGGTTCGGTTGTCCGGAGGAGGGGGGAGGAGAGGAGAGGAAAAGGGAGGCGAAAGGGGGAAAGGGGGGCTTTGGAGGTTCTTGGGTTAATTTATGGTATGGTAGGATTTCTTAGGAATGATATGTTTTGTGTTGCTAATGAATAGTTGTATTGCGTCATATGTTTTTATTTATTTTTTTATTTATTTTATTTATTTATTTTCTTTTTTTTTTATTAGGAGGGTCAAAGGGGCTTGTTAGAAAGGTCGGGTATATTAAGTTTTTATCTTGGGAGGATTGTAGGTATTGATTTCTAAGAGGGGTTGTGAGTAAGGTTGGGTGGGTTAAGTTTTTCTTTTGGGAGGATTGAAGCAAGCGATTAGTGATTGATAGTGAGTTTTTTTTTTTTTTTTTTTTAGGAGGACCAGGAGTAAGGTTGGGTGGGTTAAGTTTTTCTTTTGGGAGGATTGTAGGTTTTGTTAGTGGTTGGCAGAGTTGGGTTAATTATTGCATTCTCTCTTTCTTGCAGGTATTGTGAGTTCTGGCCCATTCTTGAGGGAGAGGGTTTGTGTACAGGTACATTGCACCCCTCCCCGACCTTGTTGGCTAAGAGAGGCGTTCAATGTCGTCTGCAATTTGGTACCGTTTCTAGGTACACCTCTCCGACCTTATTGGCTAAGGGAGGTGCCCATAAAACAGTGTTGATAACATTCTTGAGGGAGAGGGCTTGCGTACAGGCACTGTGGAACTCTCACCGACCTTATTGGCTAAGGGAAACGTACATGTCATCTGAGTTAGTATGGGATGGGTAAGTTAGGTATTTGTTTTGGGAGGAGTGATAGGGTGTGGTTAGTTAATGGTAGAATGGTTATTTTTTATTTTGTGTGGGATTGCTAGTAACGGCTGGGTATGTTAGGTTTTTGTTTTGGGAGGAGTGATAGGGTGTGGTTAGTTAATGGTAGAATGGTTATTTTTTTATTTTGTGTGGAATTGCTAGTAATGGCTGGGTACGTTAGGTTTTTATTTTGGGGGGATTGTTAGGGGGAGTGTTAGTGCAGGTTGAGTGGTTTAGTTATTTATTAATTTATTTATTTTTTATTTTTTTGTCAGAGTGGTCTTGAGTTTGAGTTGGTGGCGTGGGGTTTGGAGTGAGGGGGGGGAGGAGGGAATTGGTCAAGTCAGGTAAGGTTAGGTTGATTGGGTTAGGTTAGGGTGGGAATCGGTGGGTGGGGCTGATGGAGAGGTTAGGTTATTAGTTAGGTTGATTTGGTTAGGTTGGGTGGGAATCGTTGGGTGAGGGTTAAGGAGAGGCTAGGTTTTAATTTGGGGGGAAATTGTTGGGTGTGGTTATAGGGAAGATATTAATACAAGGGAGGTGGGAGGGGAGTGTTTGGTCTGTTTAGTACTTAAAGATAGAAATTCTGAGGTGCAGGGATGAGGTCTAAATTGTCGAGTGACTGTGAGCGTGGTGGTGGTATGAGTGTTGTGTATGCAAGTGAGGGAAGGGCAGTTACGTGACTGTGTGTGGGGGAGTCGGGAGGTTGAGGGGAGTGTGCTAGGTTCGTGTCGGGGTTGATTTCTGTTTCCTTTGGGGTAGTGCCGTATAGGTTTACTTTGATTATTGGTTTGGTTGGATGAGTGTATTGAATAATTTTTTTGCTGTCAGGTGTATAGGGAGACAGGGGGGAGGTGTCCTTCCTCTTTGGTCTAGGGGTCTTGACCACTATTTCTGTGGGGGGAAGGGCTGCCATTTTATTCTTGGGAGTCTGGGGTGTTAGGGGAGGATCGGGTTTGGTTTGGGTGTTCGTGGTCCGGGAGTTCAACGTAGTCAAGTGGGAGAAGTCGGGTGTAGGCAAGGTCGAGGTGGAGGGGCCGGTATGTTTTGGACTGATTACTTTGGGGGGTGAGGTAATGGTAGAATGGTGAGATAAGTCAGGTGTAGGCATGGCAGAAGTGGAGGGGAGGAGGGAGACAGTGGATTCTCTGGGGGGTGGGGGGGGGCATGTTGGTACGGTCGGAGATGGGGGCAGTGGGGAAGATGAGGTCGGGACCGGTTCTGAAGGAGTCAGGAATGTTTATGGTAGGGAGGCCGTTAGCCTTCAAACCCTCAATTACCAGATTTAGAAAAAGTGATCTATTACCGTTGCTTAGGAATGTGCCAGAAGTATGATGGTGGTGATTTTTGCGTCAGTGTCGGGGGAAGGGAGGGGGGCGGTCAGGTTGTTGGTCCAGCAAGTGCGGGTGGAGAGAGTCGTGGGAGTAGGGAGTGAGTGGTGGGGAGGAGGAGGAGGTGCAGTGGGAGGTGAGGGTAGGCGTAGGCGGGGAGGGAGAGGTGTTGTGCTGTTATTGAGTCTGATTTGGCACTTGTTGCTGACGGCAGAGTGTGGGCCTTTACAATTGCAGCATCTAGTAACAGTGGCAGTGCAGTTTCTGTATGAGTGGCCTTGATTGGCACATTTTGAACAGGTTAGTGAGTTACTGCAACGGTTGGTGGTATGTCCAAATTGATAGCAGTTGTAGCATTGGTGGACTGGGATGTAGTGTTGGAATTCGATGTTATGTGAGGGGATGATGTTATTGCCGAATTTAATTCCGTTGGATTTCAATTTGATGGCGTCAGTTTGTGTAGCTGTAGTGATTTTCAACATGGGGAGAGTTCCCATCCGGGCTGCATATGTCATTTGGGAGGTGTTGTGTGTGTTGAGTTCTGTCAATAGGTTAGGATTGTCAAGGCTATGGGGGATGATTTTTCTACATATGAGGGTGCATTTTGCGCGGTATTCGGGTGAGCTGAGGACCGTTAAGCCATTGTCTTTTAGTTTTTTGTTCAATGCTGGGGAGTGGAATAGGTCGGCGTCTTCGTCATTCTGTACAAATATTTTGATAATGTCGTCATTGGTGAAGGAACGTATTTGGAAGATCAAAGTCAGCTGAAAAATGAGTGAAGCGAGGTCTGTGCACTGTTGGATGGTACGGTCCACTTTGAGTTTAATTGAAGGCATGTTAACTGGTGGAATTGGAGATTTATGGAGATCTCCCCTAACAAATTGTCCCTAATTTCCTGCGCCCCTCACGTAGGGGAGGCCCTGCACTATCACAGAGGTCCCCAGGCGAATCGGCAGGCTGTGCTGACCCCTCGCCCTTCACACAAACACGCACTAGCGAGGTGTGGGGACAGAGGGCGTTTCCAGACGAATACTCCCCTGTACGTCAACTGACAGGGGAATAGGTCCTTTCACGGCACGGAAGATAAAGGTTAGAGTAGTAGAAAAAGGTCTGAAAACTTACTGCTGACTCTTTCTTCACACCAAGCCCCTCAGCAGCATTCGGGGTTCCTAAGGGAGGTCCGATACTGTAGGAGAGGCTCAATGTGTCGATTGAATCAACAGAATTGTCAGTTGGAGAATGGAGTCAGGTGCTTGTGATTTCCAAGGTTGGTGGGAAGGTGGGAGAGGTCCCAGAACTAGCGAATCAGCTATGTCCGTTTGATCTCCGGCTTCCCCGTCGCTCTGCGTGTCTGCTCTCTGTGGTGGTCCTGGCTCCAATGGTAACCGTTCAGAAGAAAGAAAAATGCTAGTGACAGGGGGGGAAGGAGGTTCAGAGGAAGAATAAAGGGAGGATGGAAGTGAATTTTAGAAGGAGAACAGGTGCAGTGGCTAAACACCGCTTGCGTGAGGGGGTAGGCAAAATGCCCTGAGGGTGCAACAACAACAATCAGGACGAGGCAGAGGGAGGGCGGGAGCAGGTCCGAGCAAGCAAAGGGCCAACGCGGGTGTTCTGATTGTCGTCTTTGCTCGGGCAGTGTTGGCAGAGCGTAGGAAGAACCGTCCCGCCACGGCGGCGGCGCAAGCCGAGAAACGCAGGTGGACGGACGCACAGGCACACACGATCAAAGTAAACAGAGAAGGTGAAAATATAGAAATTTTGCTAGTCGTAGGGTTGTTTGGATAAAGATGAAGGTAAAGGCTTTGAGCTATGTCAAAGAGGAACGGAGCGAGTTGGAGGAAGGGTTTTTGAATCTTTGAGCTTGAAATGTCAAAGTATTCATAGTAAGGAAGGATGAGCGTATCGTAGGAGAGTTTTTAGTAATAGCAGCAGACAGATTTGAGCTTTTTTGTCAAATTATGAACGGAGACGAGAATGAGATATAGGCTGAATGGTTTCAGTCTTGAGTTAGGTCGATTTTATTGAGAATTGGATGTCACAGACGTTGGGTATGTTTTAATTTGTTTCTGAGAGTTGTAGGTCTTTCAGCTATGTCAGAGAGAAATGGAGAGAGTTGGAGGAAGAGTTTTGAATCTTTGAGCTTGAAATGTCAAAGTATTCGTAGTAAGGAAGGATGAGTGTATCGTAGGAGAGTTATTTAGTAATAGCAGGGGACAGATTTGAGCTTTGTCAAATTGTGAACGGAGATGAGAGTGAGATATAGGTTGTTTGGTTTCAGTCTTGAGTTAGGTCGATAATGTTGACAGTGGCTGGTATAGAGGTTGGGTATGTTTGATTTGGTTTTGGAGAGTTGTGGTGTTATGAGAGGCTTTGTCTGGCGGGGGTGGGGGAGTTTGTGTTTGGGGATTGGCGGGGGTGGAGGTTGTATGTTGAGTTGAGGTGAATTACTTTTTTGCTTCGGGGGGGTTGTTGTGTGAGTGTGTATGCGTTTGCGTGGAAATGTAGTAAGGGGAGAGGGGGAGGGTTAGGATAATTGATATAAGGTCAGGTATGGTTCGGTTGTCGGGAGGAGGGGGGAGGAGAGGAGAGGAGAGGGGAGGCGAGGAGAGGAGGAGGGGGCTTTGGAGGTTGTTAGGTTAATTTATAGTATGGTAGGATTTCTTAGGGGTGATATGATTTGTGTGGCTAATGAATAGTTGTATTGAGTCATGTGTATTTTTTTTAAGGGGGGGTCGAAGGGGGTTGTTAGAAAGGTCGGGTATATTAAGTTTTTCTTTTGGGAGGATTGTAGGAGTTGATTAGTGATTTTAGTGAGTTAGGTTTTTTTTTTTTTTTTTTTTTTTTTTTTTTGGAGGGATTGTGAGTACGATTGGGTGGGTTAAGTTTTTCTTTTGGGAGGATTGAAGGTGTTGATTAGTGATTGGATGGAGAGTTAGCATTTTTTTTTTTTTTTATAGGAGGGATTGTGAGTAAGGTTGGGTGGGTTAAGTTTTTCTTTTGGGAGGATTGTAGGTTTTGTTAGTAGTTGGCAGAGTTGGGTTAATCATTGCATTCTTTCTTCCCTTTGGCTAGTAAAGGACTTCTGCAATTGCGGTAGGCTCTTGCAGGTATTGTGAGTTCTGGCCCCATTCTTGAGGGAGAGGGTTTGTGTACAGGTACATTGCACCCCTCCCCGACCTTATTGGCTAAAGGAGGCGTTCAATGTCGTCTGCAATTTGGTACCGTTTTTATTAGGTAACATTCTTGAGGGAGAGGGCTTGCGTACAGGCACTGTGGAACTCTCCCCGACCTTATTGGCTAAGGGAAACGTACATGTCATCCGAGTTAGTATGGGATGGGTAAGTTAGGTATTTGTTTTGGGAGGAGTGATAGGGTGTGGTTAGTTAATGGTAGAATGGTTATTTTTTATTTTGTGTGGGATTGCTAGTAATGGCTGGGTATGTTAGGTTTTTATTTTG
>NW_024729766.1:0-117072 GCF_018991925.1 Homarus americanus | reverse complement strand
CCACCAGCCACCACCACTAGTACACCCAGCCACCACCTCTGGCACCACCAGCCACACCACTAGTACCACCCAACCACCACCTCTGCACCACCAGCCACCACCACCTATGACTGCCAACCACCACCTCCTGGCACCACCACCACCACTGGCACTCTACCAGCACCACCTCCTGGCACCACCAACCACCACCACTGTGCCACCCAACCACCTCTGGCACCACCCCACCTCTGGCACCACCAACCACCACCTCTGGTACCACCAGCACCACTAGCACCACCAGCCACCACCTCTGGCACCACCAGCCACCACCTCTGGTGCCACCAACCACCACCTCTGGCACCACCAGCCACCACCACTGGTACCACCAACCACCTCTGGCACCACCACCACCTCTGGTGCCACCAGCCACCACCCCTCTGGCACCACCAACCACCTCTAGCACCAACCACCACCTCCTGGTGCCACCAACCACCACCTCTAGCACCACCAACCACCACCACTAGTACCACCAACCACCACCTCTAGTCCACCAACCACCACCTCTGGTGCCAACCACCTCTAGCACCACCAACCACCTCTAGTACCACCAACCACCACCTCTGGCACCACCAACCACCACCTAGTACCACCAGCCACCACCTCTAGCACCACCCTACCTCTGGCACCACCAACCACCACCTCTAGCTACCAGCCACCACCTCCTGGCACCACCAACCACCACCACTAGTGCAACCACCACCTCTAGCACCTAACCACCACCTGCACCTGCCCACCACCTCTAGTACCTCACACCTCTAGCACCGCCCACCTCTGTACCACCAACCACCACCACTAGTGCCACCAACCACCACCTCTGGTACCAGCCACCTCCTAGCACCACCAGCCACGACCCTCCTAGTACCACCAACCACC
This sequence comes from Homarus americanus, assembly GCF_018991925.1. Lineage (NCBI taxonomy): Eukaryota > Metazoa > Arthropoda > Malacostraca > Decapoda > Nephropidae > Homarus > Homarus americanus. The sequence continues at coordinate 116,160 of NW_024729766.1, read as the reverse complement.
ACCTCTGGCACCACCAACCACCACCACTAGTACCACCCACCCTACCTCCTGGCACCACCAGCCACCACCTCTGGCACCACCCAGCCACCCACCTCTGGCACCGCAACCACCTCTGGCACCACCAGCCACACACCATTTACCAACCACCACCACTGGTGCCACCAACCCACCTCTGGCACCACCAACCACCACCTCCTGGTGCCACCAGCCACCTCTGGCACACCAACCACCACCACTAGTACCACCAGCCACCACCTCCTAGCCCACCAACCACCACCTCTAGCACCACCAACCACCACCTCTGGCACCACCAAACACCACCTCCTGGCACCAGCCACCACCTCTGGCACCACCAACCACCACCTCTGGCACCACCAACCACCACCCTGGCACCAACCACCACCTCTGGCACCACCAACCACCTCTGTGTCACCAGCCACCACCACTAGCACCACCAACCACCACCTCTGGTTCCAACCACCACCACAGTGCCACCAGCCACCACCACTGGTACCACCAGCCACCACCACTGTCCTGCCAGCCACCACCACCTAGTGCCACCAACCACCACCTCCTGGTACCACCACCACCACCACTAGTACCACCAACCACCACCTCAGTACCACACAACCACCTGGTACCACCAACCACCACCTCTAGTACCACCAACCACCACCTCTGGCACCACCAACCACCACCTCTAGTGCCACCAACCACCACCTCTGGCACCACCAACCACCACCTCTGGTACCACCCAACCACCACCTCTAGGTACCACCAACCACCACCTCTAGCACCCACCAGCCACCACCTCCTGGCACCACCAACCACCACACCACTAGTACCACCAACCACCACCTCTGGTACCACCAACCACCACCTCCTGAGCACCACCAACCACCACCTCTGGCACCACCAACCACCACCTCTGGCACCACCAGCCACCACCTCCTAGTGCACCACCACCACCACTATCCACCAACCACCACCTCCTGGCACCACCCAACCACCACCTCTGGTACCACCAACCCACCACCTCTGGCACCCACCCACCACACCTCCTGGTACCACCAACCACCACTCCTGCCACCAACCACCACTCCTGGCACCACCAGCCACCACCTCTAGCACCACCAACCACCACCTCTAGCACCCAGCCACCTCTGTCTCCCACCAACCACCACCTCTAGCACCACCAACCACCTCTAGCACCACCAACCACCACCTCTAGCCACCAGCCACCACCTCTAGCACCACCAACCACCACCTCTAGCACCACCAACCACCACCTCTAGCACCACCAACCACCACACTCCATCCAACCACCACCTCTGGCAACCAGCCACCACCTCTAGCTGCACCAGCCACCACCTCTGCAGCACCTGTACCACCTCTGGCACCACCAACCACCACCTCTGGCACCACCAGCCACCACCTCTAGCTCAACCACCACCTCTAGTACCACCAACCACCACCTCTAGCAACTCCAACCACCACCTCTGGTACCTGCAACCACCACCTCTAGTGCCACCAACCACCACCTCTGGTACCACCAACCACCTCTACTCTACCAACCACCACCTCTAGTGCCACCAACCCACCACCTGAGTACCACCAACCACCACCTCTAGCACCACCAGCACCACCTCTGTGCCGCCCACCTCTGGCACCACCAGCCACCACCTCTAGTACCACCCACCACCCACCCCTAGCACCACCAGCCACCACCTCCCTGTACCACCAACCACCACCTCTAGCACCACCAGCCACCACCTCTAGCACCACCAACCACCACCTCTGGTACACCAACCACCACCTCTGCACCACCAACCACCACCTCTAGTACCACCAACCACCACCTCTAGCACCACCACACCACCCTCTGGTACCTGCCAGCCACCCACCACTGGCACCACCAGCCACCACCTCTGGCACCACCAACCACCACCTCCTAGCACCACCAACCACCTCAGCACCACCAGCCACCACCTCTAATTGCCACCAACCACCCACTCTGGCACCACCAACCACCACCTCTGGCACCACCACCACCACCTCCCCTAGCACCACCAGCCACCACCTCTGGCACCACCAGCCACCTCTGGCACCACCAACCCACCTCTGGCACCACCAACCACCACCTCTGGCACCACCAGCCACCACCTCTAGCACCACCAGCCACCACCTCTGGGCACCCACCACCACCTACCAACCACCACCTCCTAGCACCACCACCACCCTCTGCAACCCACCACCTCGACCACCACCTCCTAGCACCACCAGCCACCACCTCTGGCACCAACCACCACCTCTGGCACCACCAGCCACCACCTCTGGTACCACCAACCACCACCTCCTGAGCCACACCAGCACCACCACAGCCAACCACCACCTCTAGTACCACCAACCACCACCTCTGGCACCACCAACCACCACCTCTAGCACCACCCAACCACCACCTCCTGTGCCACCAACCACCTCCTGCACCACCAACCACCACCTCTGGCACCACCAGCCACCACCTCTGGTACACCCAGCCACCACCTGGCACCACCAACCACCACCTCTAACACCACCAGCCACCACCTCTGTACCACCCTCTGGCACCACCAGCCACCACCTCTTCCACCAACCACCTCAGCACCTCCTTCACCTCTGGTGCCACCAGCCACCACCTCTAGCACCACCAACCACCACCTCTGGTCCACCAGCCACCTGCACCAACCACCACCTCTGGTGCACCAACCACCACCTCTAGCACCACCAACCACCTCTAGCACCACCAACCACCACCTCTGGTGCCACCAGCCACCACCAACCACCACCTCCGCCAGCCACCACCTCTAGCACCCTGACACCACCTCTGCACCACCAGCCCCCTCCTAGCACCACCAACCACCACCTCTAGCTACCCAACCACCACCTCTGGCACCACCAACCACCTCTGTTGCCACCAACCACCACCTCTAGCCAACCAACCACCACCTCTGCACCACCAACCACCACCTCTAGCACCACCCAACCACCTCTGTACCTAGCTACCACCTCAGCACCACCAGCCACCACCTCCTGGCACCACCACCACCTCTAGCACCACCAGCCACCTCCTGAGCTCCACCAGCCACCACCTCTAGTACCACCAGCCACCACCACTAGCACCACCAGCCACCACCTCTGGTACCAGCCACCTCTGGCACCACCAACCACCACCTCTGGCACCACCAACCACCACCTTACCTGACACCTACACCACCACCACCACCAGCACCACCAACCCCTCTAGTCCTCTGCCTCTAGCACCACCAACCACCACCTCTAACACCACCAACCACCACCTCTAGTACCAACCACCCCTCTAGCACCACCAACCACCACCTGCTACCAACCACCACCTCTAGCATTATCATCAACAACAGCAGCAGGTGGGGAGGCGAGAGACAGGCCTAGTGAATAATTTATGTTGGTTGTTGGTACAGTTCCTGGTTACCTCCGGCTTCTCACTCACTGTACACACAACACACATAACACCGTCCACATTATCCTCTCAGTTATATCTAGTTTATTATTATTATTATTATTATTATTATTATTATTATTGTATTATTATTATTGTTGTTGGTGAGCAATTTTATTTTCTTCCTTTTGCCTTCAGGTCCTGATTGGCTGGGTCTCATCTGAATAATCCAGTTGGCCAGCAGACTGTAAGTTACGTTCACTGTCATTGGTTCGTTTAAGCTGTATATGTTGTTAATTCAGTATCTAGGCACCATTTTCTGAAGCGCTACACACGTACGCGGCTGAGAAATATCATATTCGTGAAACACAAATAAGACACATATTATAGTGCGTTTGAACATAAAACTGTCAAGATGAGTAACGCTCCTCTCTGGTTTACTCGTGAAATATAGCATGTGAGTCGTGGTTGAATATATTAGTGAGACATGTTGCTGAGAAATACATGTGTGTACCCGTGAGACGCATGGGTGAGGCATATTACAGTGTACAGCACTTGAGGTTAGCCTGTCCAGTTTATTCGTGAGAAACCTAGGCATAGAACACACTTGTGAGACGTTAAACACAAAAAAATATGAGATACTCTAGTGAAGAGCCTCTTAATGAGACACTATGGTGATATACTGTATACTGAGGCACATTGTTGGGACACATATCCATTGGGACACTGCAGTGATGTATGCACCTAGTGAGATAAACTGGGAGACACATCTAGTAAGATACATGCTGGTAATACATACATTTAGTGGACACACTGACGGAACACATACAGGCAATGAGACACATCTGGCAGATACAACCTGATGAAATGAGCACAGGCAAAAAAGTAAATTTAAGAGTGACCTTTTAGTGAGACACACATGGTGAGAGAGACATTTAATGAGACATACTGAAGAGAGACGCAGTGAGACAGTAGTAAAACATGTATCAATGATGTACACCTTGATGAAACATACATCTAATGAGAGACATTGATAATACGTTCTCATAAAAACAGAATTTTGAGACATAATGGTGAGACACACTAAATAGGACACACATAAGACACACAGTAGTGAGACACGGAATTGATTTAAGTACTATTTGTGAAACACACATAGTAATAGAGACATACTGGTGGTTTAAGTAATACACACACACACACACACACACACACACACACACACACACACACACACACACACACACACACACACACTCACACACACACACACACACACACACACACACACTAAAAGAAGAGACGTTGAAAGGGAAGATTGAACAGGTTGGTGAGACCTCCCCAGTGAGACACTCCCCAGTGAAACACACCACAGACACTCCCCAGTGAGACACTCCCCAGTGAGACACACCACAGTGAGACACACCACAGTGATACATACCGAGTGAGACCCACAATGAGACATATCACAGTGTGACACACCACAATGAGACATATCACAGTGAGACACACCACAGTGAGAAATATAGTGAGAGATATATCACAGTGAGACATACAGTGAGACACAGCACAGTGAGAAATATCATAGTGAGACATATCATAGTGATACATACGACAGTGAGACACGGCATTGAGACACATTATAATGAGAGATATCACAGTGAGACATACCACTGTGAGATATATCAATGAGACAGCATAGTGAGACACACTACACAAACATATCACAGTGAGACACACCACACTGAGACACCACAGTGAGACATTATAGCGAGGCACACCCCAGTTAGACATATCACACAGAGAGACACCAGCAGTGAGACATAAGACACCACAGTCAAGCACCACAGTGAGACACACTACAGTGAGACATATCATAGTGAGACACATCACAGTGAGACACACCACAGTGAGACACACCACAGTGAGACACATTACAGTGAGACACACGACAGTGAGACACATTACAGTGAGACACGACAGTGAGACACATTACAGTGAGACATTATTATGAGATATGTCAGAATTGAGACAAACCACGGTGAGACATATCATAGTGAGGCACACCACAGTGAGACACATTACAGTGAGACACCACAGGGAGAAAACCAGTGACCACAGGAGACACATTACACTGAGAAACATTAGTGAGACACCAGGAGACCAGTCACAGTGAGACACACCGGTAAGACACACAATGAGAGAGGCTGGCGCGGGTGAGAGTGTTAACAGTTGGGTCGTACCACTAAACAGTTTACCGTTGGTAATTGTCCGGCCGCCATTATCTAGTGTAATGTTTGGCGCTATTTGCATGTTTGACCGGGGGGTGAAGGGCTCGTTGCTGAGTCTGTCTGTCTGTCTGTCTGTCTTGTCTCTTGTCTATGTAAGTATACTGAATTGTGTAGATAAAAAAAAAATATGGGGATGTGTGTGTGTGTGTAAAAATCCCATATGTTTGTTGGAATATATGGTTGAGTTTGTGTAGAAAAAGAGGATTGTGATATGTGGATGTTGGGGGTTCCTATCATTAAAATTTTGACCTTGTAGTCATTGTAATTCAATTTCGTTAACAATACAGACCTAAATCACATCCTATTTTACGTAAAACACAAATTGAGCCAACAGTCAACAGTCGTTGTTGTTGTGTGTGTGTGTGTGTGTGTGGTGAGTTACCCTTGTTGTATGTGCGTGCATGTGTGTGTGTGTGTGTGTGTGTGTGTGTGTGGTGAGTTGCTCTTGTTGTATGTGCGTGCATGCGTGTGTGTGTGTGTGTGTGTGTGGTGAGTGCCTTGTTGTATGTGCGTGCATGCGTGTGTGTGTGTGTGTGTGTGTGTGTGGTGAGTGCTGTTGTATGTGCGTGCATGCGTGTGTGTGTGTGTGTGTGTGTGCGTGTGTGTGTGTGTGTGTGTGTGGTGGGATTGCCTTTGTTATGTGCGTGCATGCGTGTGTGTGTGTGTGTGTGCGTGTGTGTGTGTGTGTGTGTGTGTGTGTGTGGTGAGTTGCCTTGTTGTATGTGCGTACATGCGTGTGTGTGTGTGTGGTGAGTCAACAGCAGAAGTTTGTCCCAGAAACAACCTGTACAATATGGGGCAGGTGATTTGGTAACTGTATGGGGAAGAGTTGACATAATGTTGTGTTATTGAAATATATAACATTCCTTTATAATGAATGTGTCATCAACATAAGTATCAGCAGCACGAATAATCATATCCGTCTGGATACCCAGCTATGAAATCATCCTGCAGCAATGTCATATGTTTCTCAATAACATTATTTACATTTACGTTGTTACTAATTAGAGTTATATACAAGAAATGTATTCAGAGACAAAGTCATTTAAAGCACACCTGACAGCTCTTCCCCATACAGTGTTACCAGATCACCTACTTCTTAATATTATCATGCAGGTTATTCCGGGACGAACTGTTGCTGACTTTACTGTGTGTGTGTGTGTGTGTGTGTGTGTGTAGTGGAAAACACAAAACACGTCCTGACACGTCGGGGAGGCGGTCAGGACCATAACACCACAAGTGCCTACAAATTACCAACACACGGCTGCCTGGACTGGACGCCCTGGAAATGCAACGACGAAACAAGTTTACTCATCCTCTTAATGGGAAAAAGTGAGGCAAGTTATGAATAGTGTTAAAAGTTGGTTTGGTCTACCTGGCGGAAAAAAATATATGGAGAACTCGGTGTACTTTCAGCTACAAGTGTACTTTTTATACAGTCTCGTGTTGACTGCTTGTTGTATTAGCTGTATATTTTCTGTAACTTTGCGCTGAAGTATTAATGTATTTTAATTGTATTTTTATACAACCTCGTGCGGAGTAATTGTGTTATACCTTATACTTTTCTCAATTGTTATTCTACAGCAAGAAACTAATATTGCTTCCCATTTCGCTGTATCACATGACTGTAGAGTTGTGTTGTTTATGTATCGCTGTATCACATGACTGTAGAGTTGTGTTGTTTATATCGCTGTATCACATGACTGTAGAGTTGTGTTGTTTATGTATCGCTGTATCACATGACTGTAGGGAGGACAGTAGTGTTTATGTATCGCTGTATCACATGACTGTAGGAACAGTAGTGTTGTTTATGTCACTGTCACATGACTGTAGGGACAGTTGTGTTGTTTATGTATCGCTGTATCACATGACAAGGGAGGAGCAGTAGTGTTGTTTATGTATCGCTGTATCACATGACTGTAAGAGACAGTTGTGTTGTTTATGTATCGCTGTATCACATGACTGTAGGAGAGACAGTAGTGTTGTTATGTATCGCTGTATCACATGACTGTAGGGAGGACAGTAGTGTTGTTTATGTATCACTGTATCACATGACTGGGGAGGACAGTTGTGTTGTTTATGTAATGTTGTCACTCCACTTGTCTGTTGCCGGAGGTATGATGATGTTGATTATTTGTGCTGTTGCTAACACCTGTTTACACACTCATGCACCTACACGTGATAGTAACTGGCTGCAACGTGCACAAACACACACGCACACACTTTCACCCTCATACGAAACACGCACACGCATCCACACGCACGTATACTTGTGTACTACACTCGCGTCGTCACTAACACCTAACCTACACGACATACATACATTCACATATGTATACTGTACATGTATGCAAACCTGTCCTTGTGTATGTCTCGGTCCAGAGAGAGACCGTATTTGGATATGGTGTGGACCAGTTCAGGCGTGGGGCATTGGGGCAATTAATTAACTTAGCTTACCTAGTTAACTTTTGAAATAACAGTTTAACTTAACGTAATTGAAATTATGGCAAATTAATTGATTAACTTCGATCAATTATCAATTAACTTCTTAGAAAAAATAACAAATAATATATAAGACACCAGCCATTGAGTATCCAATACATTTATCCCTATAAAGTGTAATATTTATGTGATGAAAAAGTTTGAGTTTAAACTTTCAGTTATTATTATTTATTTGATATACAAAAATCTTATCTTATCATGATATAATTTTTCAAGTAAGAAAGTCTAACTTGGTTTTGCAGGCTGAAATAATAAAATTATTTACTTGTGAAAAAAATAACAAGTCAATAATTTATAATTATTTTATCTCAGGACTTATGCCAGAGTAGTGTGTCAGACTGCCTCACCATTCAGGTATTCAAACTACAGTATTCATTGACTCTTCTGGAAACATTTACAGGATATTAATTATTTAATCCACATGAAAATTACCCCAAAGCAAATTTGACACAGACTGGTTAACGTAACAATCGAAAACTTCTCAACTTAATTATAAATGTAAAAAATCAGGTTAACAACTGGAAAAAAAAATATAAAATTAGCTTAATTTAACTGGTTAAATTTTAAGTTAATCCTCCCATGCCTGGACCAGTTAGATGGACGAGAGACTGTACCGGACCTAGGATGAACAAGTCAGGTGGACCAGACAGTCAGTCACCTTCGGCTCAGTGAATATCGATCGGTGGGACCATGTGATGATGCTCTAGTGTGTTCTGTTGTGTGGTGTGTAGCAGTGCGTTGTAGAATAGTGTCTTGTGTTGTAGAAAGGCGTGTTGTTTCATTGTGTTGTAGAACGGTATGTTGTGTTGTAGAACGGTGTCTATTGTGCTGTATCGTAGAATGGTGTTGTAGTGTAGCATGTGTGTTGTGTTGTACTATGTTGTGTTGTGTTGTAGTATGTTGTGTTGTAGTATGTTTGTTGTAGTATGTTGTGTTGTACTATGTTGTGTTGTGTTGTAGTATGTTGTGTTGTGTTGTAGTATGTTGTGTTGTAGTATGTTGTGTTGTGTTGTAGTATGTTGTGGTATATGTTAGTTTTGTACTGTAGTGTCTTGTGTAATTGTATCGTCTTTTATAATGTGTTGTATAGTGTTGTGAAGTGAAAAATGACACTGTATCCCTTAGACTTGACGGCCCATTATGTAGCGTACAGTGTTCATTAGTGAAGTATAGTGTTGTGTGTTTCATTGGAGTGTGTAGTAGTATTGTGCAATGTAGTGTCGTGACGTATAGTGTGTTTTGCTAAAGTGTTGTGTAATGCGTTATATCATAGTGTATATACGTCTGTTTTAGTGTAATGAAGTACAGTGTATTTGTTAAAAGTATAGTGTTTAACTGTATTGTGTATTGTAGTGTTGTGAAAGGTAGTGTGTATTGTAAGTAGAATGTAAATACAATGTTTATATTTTGCCAACATCATATTCCACCATCATAATCTCTTAACACGAGTAGTAATGTCGTATCACTACTCGAGTATCACCAACAGATCCCCTGACACTCTCTAGTCATGACCAAGAGCCTTTACTAGAAGACTCTCTCCTCTTCTCACCTCCCAACATGGTGCTCTCGGCGGCATGACACAAGCAGGCAATATGTATAGTGAGGGGCATTGTGGAATCGTGTAAATATGCCCTTTGTGGCAGCCGCCGGACGAGGGTGTGATCTGAGGAGAATATGACAAGAGGCGGTCGTTGTAAAGGCGGGCCCGCGCGCACAATAATATATACCGGCCATTGAAGAGACCCCGAGCCCAGCACTATTATGGTTAGGTGAGAGGCTTGGGTCACACTCTTTTTGTTAGGGGATGCGGGGTGATGGCGGGTAATAGAGATGTACAGATGCTTTTTTATGGATTTTCTGAACATTCAATCGTACGCGTATATATATATTTAATTATTTATATCGTTTTTTTCAGTATCATAAAAAGATGCAGATTAAATACAGTTTTAAAATGCATGGTGATGAAATTACGAACCCTAATGTTGTTTACCTCACAGATCCAATAACAAACAATTAGATGAGTAATTAAATGCGCACATAATTTAGTTGGGGGTAATTTGTTTCCCAGGAGAGGAAAACAGCGTCCATGATGTAATTTATGTCACTACAAGCAATTGTGTTAAAGCGATGTATGAGAGAAGATGAATATGTAAGAGAAAGAAAAAATATATTACGCATAACCCAAAGGAAAACACAATTCAAACTATTGTAATTCAGTCTGCAAGTTACCTGGCCAGGTCAAAAGGCCAACCAGTCAGCCATTCATTAATGTAACCAACGAGAAATTCATTCATTCATACAGCCAGCCAGTCAGCCAGCCAGTCATCAAGCTAGTCCATTTGTTAGTCAGTCAATCAGCTAGCCAGTCTATCGGTCAAACTCCACCATATAATTTCCGTAGTTATCACAATGTATCTAGGTGAGGCAACGGCCCCTGGCGAGTGTGGATGAAACGCAGTTGTCCTCTGAACGGCGCCTCCCGCCCTCATGTCGAGTGGTAGGGCGTGGGCAGTGGTATGTGGGCGGCTTGTTTGAGGCGCGGGGCGACAGGGGCGGCGGTAATGGGTGAATGGGGGCCGGGGAGTGTGTCATTGTGAGGTGGGTCTCACCACCACAAAGATGGCATGATGGATGGTGGCAGGTAAACACACACTCGCACCCACCCATTGTCCGCCTTACTCATTAATCATCCGCCTCACCTGTCGCTCCCTGTTCCTGTCCCGGGCCTGTCATAACACTGTACCTGTCCCGGGCCTGTCATAACACTGTACCTGCCCCGGGCCTGTTATAACACTGTACCTGCCCCGGGCCTGTTATAACACTGTACCTGTCCCGGGCCTGTTATAACTGCCTGCTCCCCGGGCCTGTTATAACACTGTACCTGTCCCGGGCCTGTCATAACACTGTACCTGTCCGGGCCTGTTATAACACTGTACCTGTCCGGGCCTGTCATAACACTGTACCTGTCCGGGCCTGTCATAACCTGTACCTGTCCCAGGCCTGTCATAACACTGTACCTGCCCCCCAGGCCTGTTATAACCACTGTACCTGTCCCGGCCCCTGTCATAACACTGTACCTGTCCCGGGCCTGTTATAACACTGTACCTGTCCCGGCCTCAGCACCAGCACCTGTCCGGGCCTGTCATAACACTGTACCTGTCCCGGCCTGTCATAACCTGCCCTCTCTGGGCCTGTCATAACACTATACCTGCCCCGGCCTGTTATAACTGCTACCTGTCCCGGGCCTGTCATAACACTGTACCTGTCCCGGCCTGTTATAACACTGAACCTGTCCTGGACCTGTCATAACACTGTACCTATCACTAACACTGTACCTGCCATATACCTGTTAACACTATACCTAAAACACTATCCTGTTAGCACTATACCTGTTACAACACTATACCTGTCACTATACACTCTATACCCGTCTACACACTATACCTGTCACAACACTATACCTGTCACAACACTATACCTGTCAACACTATACCGTTAAAACTATACCTCCCCAACACTATACCTGTCCAACACTATACCTGTTAACACTATACCTGTCACACACTATACCTGCTAACACTATACCTGTTAACACTATACCTCCACAACACTATACTCCCACAACACTATACCTGTCAACACTATACGTCACAACACTATACCTGTTAACACTATACCTGTCACAACACTATACCTGTTAACACTATACCTGCCACAACACTATACGTCACATGATTTACGCATCAGAGAAATATTAAGAGTATCCTTTACGTGTTTCCCTCCCAGTCACTGCCTCACCACCTGTCCCCCACTGCGCGGTGCACTGGTACACCAACAGGCTACCAGCGGCGCTCCTCGTTACAACTACGATGAAATACTACCATGATTTACCCGCCAATGAACCTCCTCTACCCTTCCTCACCATCCCTCTCTCTCCCTCCCCTGGCCCCACACGACTCTTCCCTCTCTCCCTCCCCCTGGCCCCACACGACTCTTCCCTCTCTCTCCCCCCTGACCCCATGAACACTCTTCCCTCTCTCCCTCCCCCTGGCCCCACATCACTCTTCTCCTCTCTCCGTCCCCTGGCCCCAAATGACTCCTTCCTCTCTCCTCCCCCTGGCCCACATCACTCCCCCTTCTCCCCTCTCTCCGTCCCCCTGGCCCCACACGACTCTTTCCCTCTCTCCCTCCCCTGGCCCCACATCACTCTTCCCTCTCTCCGTCCCCTTGGCCCCACACGACTCTTCCCCTCTCTCCCTCCCCTGGCCCCACACAGACTCTTCCCTCTCTCCCTCCCCTGGCCCCCACGACTCCTTCCCTCTCTCCCTCCCCCTGGCACCACACGACTCTTTCCTCTCTCCCTCCCCTGGCACCACACCACTCTTCCTCTCTCCCTCCCCTGGCCCCACATTACTCTTCCTCTCTCTCCTCCCCCTGGCCCCACATTACTATTCCCTCTCCCTCCCCCTGGCACCACGACTCTTCCCTCTCTCCCTCCCCCTGGCCCCACACTACTCTTCCCTCTCTCCGTCCCCCCTGGCCCCCACTACTCTTCCCTCTCTCCGTCCCCCCTGGCCCCCACACTCTTCTTCCCTCTCTCTCCCCCCCCCCTGGCCCCCACATCACCTTCCCTCTCCCTCCCCCCTGGCCCCACACCACTCTTCCCTCTCTCTCCCCCTGGCCCCACGACTCTCCTCCCTCTCTCCCTCCCTGGCCCCATTAATCTTCTTCCCTCTCCTCCCCTGGCCCCCACACCACTCTTTTCCCTCTCTCCCTCCCCTGGCCCCACATCACTCTTCCCTCTCTCCGTCCCCTGGCCCCACATCACTCTTCCTCCCTCTCTCCGTCCCCCTGGCCCTCACACCACTCTTTCCCCCTCTCCTCCCCCTGGTTCCACTCCACTCTTCCCTCCTCTCCCTCCCCCTGGTTCAGTTCCACTCTTCCCTCCTACCCTTCCTCACTACCCTCCCCCTTCCTCCTAGCCTTCCTTCATCCCTCCTCCCTTTCCCCAAACTCTGTCTCCCTCGTGGTGCAGCAGCAGTGTGGATCAGTTTTTCACCCACAAATCCTCTCAAAGTTTTGATTAATTCTCGGCGGGTGACGGACTGGCGGGCGGTGGACTTTGCCGTACGCAGAGTTGGCACCAAAACCGAGATCCAGGTTTTATTTTCGTGTTATTGTGTCGTAAATAACGTGTGTAATATGAATAAATAACTAGTCTGGATAATTGTATAGGTTTGTTTGTTATTTTCTCTTGGATTATTTAATACAGTATGTTAGAAAGGGAAGATTAATTCCGCGGTGAGTCACGTGATCACCAGTCCTCCCTCCCGCCACCGCTCGCACGCCCTGTGTTCCGATAAATCATAATCCTCTCTCTTTCATTGATTTGATAATTACGAATGATTTGTGAGGATGATACAAACTTGTTGAATGGTGCTCGGTAATACGAGAGCTCAGTGTAAGGGATCGGCTTTGTGTATCTCCCGGCCGAATTCTCTCTACAATTTTGGTAGATAAATTTATGCAAATTGTGTCGGATCTCTGTAAACAACAGGATGGATATTTGCAAGCAAACTATTTTAGAGTTCAGGAAATAGATTATAATTTATAAACCCATTTGATTGTCATATACATAATAAATAATAATAATTACATCTATTATGAAAAGCTGATTGAATACATTATGTACTGTACTGTACATTAAAAGTGTTGTTTGTTGCTATGACTGAATGTTATGTAAGAACTATTACAGTTCGGTAAAATAATAGTGTAAACATAACCTAACAGTCACGTGTAGAACATTACAGCAGACAGAAGATTTGGAGGATGTCTCGCACTCCTCTTCCTACACACAAATCCCCGTTTTTGCCCCCCAGTACTCTTGCCGCAATTGGTTCTACTGTCAGGGAGGTCTTGCCGCAGGGAGGACACAGTATGTCACCTCATACTTCCGGGTACTGTACGCTGCCCACACTGGTGGTGCTTGGTGATGTTCTCTTGTTCTTTCAAGTTGCACCGAACAGCGTGTCTTTGGAGGTTGCCGCTCTTTGTGCATAGTGACGCCATCTTACTAATGAAATGAAATTGTTGTCTTAATCTTGCTTGGCTGCCTCTTATGATTAGTTTGCCGCCCAATTATCGGAATTAATTCATTACAAAATAAAAGTAATTTGGAATTTTTGAACCCACTGTATGAGTGTAATAAGTCATTGTGAGTCTGTGGTGTTTGTAAAGCGCATAAAAAGTATGTAAACGCTTTTATAATAGATGGGATTAAACCTCCGTCGGCTGAATCTTATCACAGGATCGTCCCCAGGCTCCAAACTTCGTCGAGGTCTTGCCCTTCATCTTGGCATTTGCCTTCAGCCTCTTGTTTCCCCGTACGTACAGTACCTCAACCTTGACCAGCTCTAAACTTAACTTACCTTTAACCAACCATAATCGATGTTGGGCCTCATCTAAGGTAAAAAATAATCAAAGATAAGCCACGTGTAAGAACCGGGGACTGGGGGCATATGTTAAAATGGTAAACAAAACAGCGTTAGGGCACCGACCCCGGAACCGTAAGCCCTGGGACGCTCCGAATGAGTTGTATCCTCTTCTCCTCTATAACTTTCAGATTTCTTTCCTAAATTATCAAATAGTTAAGTCAAACGTCTTTAATTTACCTTTTTTTATTTTATGTCATATAATAAACATTTCAACTAAGTTGTAGAAGACTCAGTAATAGAAACAAACAATTATAGCTAAAGAAAAGCCCCCAACACTAATAGGCTGAGCAGGTTCTCTTCACAGCGGCACATCTCCTTGGTCACTGTCAACACGTGTGGTTGTGTGGGTTAAAAGCAGGAGGGAATACTCAAACAAGACAGTCAGACTTGAACCAGCTGGAGGGATGCGGGTTTAGTGATGATTGTCAGGTGAATTAGTAGAATTGCAACGGACATACGACCAAGGAACACATCCAGTGTTCACTAACACCTATTATTGTTTTTCTTTGTCTGCAGGAGTTGACCTCCCGATAAATACTCCTGGAACTCTATTTTGTGTCAAACGATATAATGATTGACATGCATAAATTATATTTACATAAAAGAATTACTGAAATTTAGTTGGTAATCCCCATCCATTCCGGTGATTCAAAAGCTTTTTAAAATCGTAGCAACAAATTTGAAACATCGTTCTAACTGCCGTTTTACGCTTGCAGTGTTTGAAAAATAAAATGCAATTCAGTAAAATGTAACCAATAAAAGAAAGTAGCTGCTTAAAAATAGACGAAAAAAGTTTGAGATTCGCTTTTACATGTTGTGAGCAGCTGTGTGTGTCGGCCTCAGTGTGTGTTGATGATGTGACGAGTGGTGGTGTGTGATGACCAAATATAATGTTTCGTCATACAGTTCGTGTGGCTAATAGACGCAAAAGAAATAATATTTATTTTTTCATTCGCATGAGCTTTCAATATGTAGACTAAGTTGAACATTATGTGCAGTGTTTACAACGTTTACACCTACCGGAAGAAGGATTATCCTGGCGACGACCTGTTGTTTTTTTGTAAGTTGCTTGATGTTTGAGACTGATTCATGAATTTGTCAGCTAATAATTTTTTTTCGTTAATGCAAGTGTTCGGTGTTATCAGTATTCGTGTCTGTTTTTAGGTATATAAAAATCCTGTGGGGAAAATCCGTTGATGGAAATTTGATATAAATCCTCGCCATAACATTACTCATGGAAAGGTTCTCGACTGAACAACAATGCCACGCTTAACACTCAATCATAGTTCCTGAAACCAAACTGGTGAGATTTATATATTGTATTCAATTCTTCAATGAGGAAACTTAGAAGGAAATAAACTAACGTGAACAAGCCTATTGTAATGACTGCTAAACTATAATTAAAATCATCTTTCATCAGTTACGGTGAGCTTGGGTGGTAAATGGTGTTTGTGTTTTGTTTTAACTGTCTCTATCTACACTTACGGATACAGTATACCAGAATAAGGAAAACCACGAGATGATTCACATGTACCTGACGTACTGTACTGTATAGGATATAAGTGTGGCAGTTGTTGATGGTGCCAGTGTCATACCTACCTTGTTGACTATCCTTGACCTTTATGAAACATTATATACTAAAGCTTGTAATATGTATATTGTACAACGAAATGTAAATCAGACCGATGTAAAATATATGTTTATGGAAATACACACAGCCGTATTTACTATATGATGCTTATGGAAATTTTGAACAAGCAGCTTGGAGGTGACCCAGTCTTATTATTTTTCTAACTAAACTTGATATAACTAAATTGCATATATTTGATCTTATTTGGTGTCTAGTTCTTGCCTTATTTGATTTCAACATTTTTATATTAATGTACAGGACATGTTATATTAAATGTAACAAACTAATGTCACGAGGGAATAGGATACCTGCGCGCACACACACAACACGACACACACACACACAACACGACACACACACACAACACGACACGCACACACACACACACAACACGACACACACACGCACGCCACACACACACACACACACACACACACACACACACACACACACACACACACACACACACACACACACACACACACACACACACACAACACGACACAGTTTACGATAGTTTTTAGAGTCAGGGACTCCATTTTACATATATAATTTACACTCGGACATTTTACGTAGGGGCTCGTAGCATGGATGGGGTGATTAAAGGCGCCGAATAACAGTCTGAGTACAAAAACTTGATGTTTTCATAAATACAATTACGATTAAGAAAAAAGATAAAATAATTAAATCTTATTACATTTGGAAGTATTCATGAATACATTCTTTGACGATTAACTTTTAATAAGGTAGTGGGCGTAAATCTCTAGTGCCAGTAACTCAAAAGAAACTTCTAATGTTGGTTTGTTCTTCCTGAGCATTTTGTCCGAAAAGCCTCGTCAGACGACAGTAGTTATTTCTGAAGATGAGATAGTTCTGTTTCAGGGTAAAAATCGGAAAATTTTAATATTTTATGCACCTGGATATATTAACGTTACTAATGATGATTTTACACTCCATACAATCTACATATCGTCACAAGAGCCACATTAGTCACGTCGCTCTTAAGTTTTACGGAAAACCATCAGTAGCTTATTTAGTGAATTTTTGGCACGACGCGGAGTCTGTTCCTCCCTGTTACGTATCTGTAATCACTTGAAGAAATTCAGCCAAACTGAGCGGTACGAATTCTTTGGAGATGGAAATGCAGATTTAAGCAAAATTAATTTGCTGACCTCCAGTGTGGTTCTCAGGGAAAAGTGAAAAAAAGAGAATAACGAATCCAGACTCAAAGATATTTAGTTAATAAAATTCCTTGGGTAAGCATACTCAAATTTGTTCCTTTAACTTCGCTGCAAGGCCTCATACAGTAGGTTGACATAAGATTTATGGAAACAAATTTCTGTGATTTTCAAAAATATTTGTAGAGCAGAACCACGAGGTAAGGAGACTCAAGTTTAGTCTGATGATGTTACTGATTTCTGAGTTTAAATGTTTAGTTTTATCTAAATTGTTGTCAGCTCATCAGTTATACTTATTAATATTGATGTTTAAAGGTATAATCCTCACAAGGCTAAGTTTTGAATGGTGCGTTTTGGTGATGTTACGTCTTGGTGAACTCATCACCACTCTTAAACTACTGGTACAGTATATCGCTTGATTTTTATGAAACTACATAAAAGATTCTCTTGAGGTTTAGCTGTGTAATACGTAATCCAATTGTCTCTACAAATTTAAAACGAAAGTTAAGTTTGAGCTAAAGGTAAACGCACAAGGTATAATTATAGTGAAACATTCTGCCGAGTCTGATACAAATGTCTGTCAATGTTTGTCTGATGGCCATACGGGTAGAAGCCTCAGTCAATGAAAGTCAAGCAAATTATCATACGCAAGATGGTGTTGATTATGTTTTGATACACCACAATCTATATTTGAAATAAAAAAAATGGTACGCTATTACAAACATGAGTACTGTATACCAGCCGAGGGGTGACCATGATGATATTCCTATAAGGTATCGTCACGTCATACGCCATCTTGTCTTCATCACAACACACGAGAAACTGTCACACTATATCCTTGACTCCCTGATAACCCAAGCTCTATAGTAACAGAAGCTGCAATATTCTGTTTCCAATTACGTGATATGTCGAGTACTTTTAAACATTACATAGGGAGGAGTCTTGGCACAGAGATTACCCTGAGTGGAGAACTTAAAAAAAAAAATGGTTTAGGGAGAACTAGTAAGAGTAGCTTATTCTGTACTTGTAAGGACTCTTTATTATCCAGACACGTAACACATTCATGAGATCAGAGCTTTCAAACGGGGTGAGCGTAGTGGGAGCATATTACGGGAGGGATATGGGGAGCACAGAGGAGGAGGATGGGGAGGAGCATCAAGTTATGAGGGATGAGGAGGGGGAGCTAGTACAGGGGGAAATTGTACGAGAGGAGAAGATAGTGAGACAGGTACAAGGGGGGGAGATGGTACAAGGGGAGCTGGTACAGGGCATATTGGGGAGCATCGTACTTGGGGGATCGCTGGTACGGGGAGCATGGTAGGGGAGGTCATATCCTCCCTTGATACAAATTACGGCGGATTATAAGTTGCCCGGGGAGACTGATTACCCTCACCCTGGGAACTGACGAGGAAAGAGAGAGAAGAGAGAAGGGAAAGGGGAGAGAGAGATTGAGGGGAAAGGGAGACGGAGGAAAGAGAGAGAGAGAGAGAGAGAGAGAGAGAGAGTCTGCCTTTCAACCTATATTTATATATGAATTGAATATTGACCAGGACATATATATATGGCTAGAGTTAGCCTAATATACCAAGAAAAACATTTCGACTGCACGAGCATATACAAACAATTGCCTGGCGTCCATGTACTCGGCTCTTGTAAAGGATCGAGAACGCCACCCCTTTCTCGCTGCCTCGAGTGGTTTGTCTTGTGGTAGGACGAATAGTCCAGCATCTTGTAGGTGGCGCTCAAAATCAATACCGGGTTAATAGCGCTCAAAAATCAATACCTACTTTACAGCGCTTTTAAATCGATATACCACTACTATTACTATTACTACTACTATGGTGATTTTGTTGATATAATTAGCATTACTGTTTTGTAATTATTGTTGTCGTGGGTCCTGCCAACGAGACAGTGTGTTCATTGTTTACAGAGATAACACAACACGCAATACACCAGCGCCTGTATAAACCACTGAAATATGATTGTGGAAACAAACACAGTAATCCAACAGTAGGGGAGGAGGAGGAGGATGATGGAGAGAGTGGCAGTAGTAGTGTTTGTTAGGAAGAGGGTTTGAGAAGAGGAGCAAAGGGGAAAGAGCATGAAGGAAGGGAGGAGAGGAGAGTTGTTTGGGTATGGGTGGGAGAGGAGGGGTGGACGTCCCAAGAAAATAAACTTTTGTTGTGAAGTGTTTACGTCCGTTGGCCACCATAATCGCAGTGTTTCCCGCGCTATTTACTCAAATAACCCGCGAAACACTGAGGCCACGATTCTCAAAGATACATACATTATTTTTTCCCGCCGTAACTGTGGGGGGCGGGGGAGGGTGGGGGAGATTTAAGATCGTATCTGGCTGGTTCGTTTAAGTTACAGTACAGAGCTGACGGCCTAAAGCTGAATTAAGAGACTTCCGTGAGTAGATGCGCACTTAATTGGCAGTTAGACTAGTTTGGAAGAAATAAAAATAAATAATACACGAATATGTGAGAATCTGGTTCCCGCGTGAAAAATTTGAACACGAGCGATATTCATCTGGCGGGCGGTGATGAAGATGAATAACCGTGGGAGCGACGACTGAAAGAACTGCCAGTGATCATTTTCATGCCAATTTGTCAAATCTTTTATAGCACTGCAGTAATATTTTTTGAGCGCTCGGCCGGATTGAATTGATTTAATTTAAACATTGATATATATTTTGGATTTTTGTCAACATTGCAGAGCTGTACAAAAATTGCATTGAAAGATATAACAATTGTAAATGGAATATATATATATATATATATATATATATATATATTAAGGTAAATTGAATTTTTGTATCTAATGACTCCTTATATATGGAGACAAAACAGTGACACATCACCGTCAGGCGAGCTTCCGACTAATTACAAGATGATCTATAGATGAATTTGTTAACTATTTGGTAAATATATCTGGAATATACATACATACATACATACATACATACATACATACATACATACATACAGTACATGTCGTACACCTTGTTTTATGGGTACCGTACAGACGACAGTGTGCACCTAAGCTACATACATACAGTATATAACAGTGACTCGGATCGTGAACCCGAATATGAAAAATTTTGACCAAGAAAATTCAAAACAAAACTGTCGACCCTAAACCTCACACTTGCCTCTCCCTCATGCACCTCCTCCCTCTCTTTACCTCCCTCCTCCTCCCTCCCTCCTCCCCCCCCTCCCCCTCCCCCCCTCCTCAAACTTCACCTTCACCTACAAATTTAATCAGGATACAATGCAACATATCACTTGCCGGAGTCCTGAGGTGTCGGCCTCGGGAGTGATGGACTACATCTGGTTTTACTCACTTGTGATGAGCTGAGAATTAGTAGCGTTTATAGTGCTCTTTAAGGGTGGATACTGCCTTGAGCTGTTTAAGGGTGAATACGCCTTGAGCTGTTTAAGGGGTGGATACTGCCTTGAAGCTCTTTAAGGGTTGGAGTACTGTTTTGAACTCTTTAAGGGTGGATACTGCCTTGAGCTCTTTAAGGGGTGGATACTGCCTTGGAGCTCTTAAGGGTGGATACTGTCTTGAAGCTCTTTAAGGGGTGATACTGCCTTGAGCTCTTTAAGGGGCTGGTACTGTTTTGAACTCTTAAGGGTGGATGCTGCCTTGAGCTCTTTAAGGGTGGATACTGCCTTGAGCTCTTTAAGGGTGGATACTGTCTTGAGCTCTTTAAGGGTGGATACTGCATTGAGCTCTTTAAGGGTGGATACTGCATTGAGCTCTTTAAAGGGTGGATGCTGCCTTGAGCTCTCTAAGGGGTGGATACTGCCTTGAGCTCTTTAAGGGTGGATACCTTGAACTCTTTAAGGGTGGATACTGCCTTGAGCACTTTAAGGGTGGATACTGCCTTGAGCTCTTTAAGGGGTGGATGCATTAAGCTCTTTAAGGGTGGATACTGCATTGAGCTCTTTAAAGGGTGGATACTGCATTGAGCTCTTTAAGGGTGGATACTGCATCGAGCTCTTTAAGAGTGGATACTGCATTGGTCTTTAAGGGTGGATATGCATTGAACTCTTTAAGGGTGGATACTGCCAGGCTCTTTAAGGGGTGGATACTGCATTGAGCTCTTTAAGGGTGGATACTGCCTTGAGCTCTTTAGGGTGGATACTGCCTTGAGCTCTTTAAGGGTGGATACTGCATTGAGCTCTTTAAGGGTGGATACTGCATTGAGCTCTTTAATGGTGGATACTGCATTGAGCTCTTTAAGGGTGGATACTGCATTGAGCTCTTTAAGGAGTGGATACTGCCTTGAGCTCTTTAAGGGGTGGATACTGCATTGAGCTCTTTAAGGGTGGATACTGCATTGAGCTCTTTAGGGTTGGATACTGCATTGAGCTCTTTAGGGTGGATCTGCCTTGAGCACTTTAGGGGTGGATACTGCATTGAACTCTTTAAGGGTGGATACTGCATTGAGCTCTTTAAGGGTGGATGCACTGAACTCTTTAAGGGTGGATACTGCCTTGAGCTCTTTAAGGGGTGGATACTGCCTTGAACTCCTTAGGGGTGGATACTGCCTTGAGCTTTTAAAGTGGATACTGTCTTGAGCTCTTTAAGGGTGGATACTGCTTGAACTCTTTAAGGGCTGGATACTCTTTTGAACTCTTTAAGGGTGGATACTGCCTTGAACTCTTTAGGGTGGATACTGCCTTGAACTCTTTAAGGGCTGGATACTCTTTTGAACTCTTTAAGGGTGGATACTGCCTTGAACTCTTTAAGGGGTGGATACTGCCTTGAACTCTTTAAGGGTGGATACTGCCTTGAACTCTTTAAGGGTGGATACTGCATTGAGCTCTTTAATTAGTGGATACTGCCTTGAGCTCTTTAAGGGGTGGCTACATTGAGCTCTTTAAGGGTGGATACTGCCTTGAGCTCTTTAAGGGTGGATACTGCCTTGACCTCTTTAAGGGTGGATACTGCCTTGACCTTTTAGGGAATGGATACTGCCTTGACCTCTTTAAAGGGTGGATTCTGCCTTGACCTTTTAGGAATGGATACTGCCTTGACCTCTTTAAGGGTGGATTCTGCCTTGAACTCTTTAAGGGTGGATACAGCCTTGAACTCTTTAAGGGTGGATACTGCCTTGAACTCTATGGAACTCTTTTAAGGGGTTGATTCTGCCTTGAACTCTTTAAGGGTGGATTTGCCTTGAACTCTTTAAGGGTGGATACTGTGAACTCCTTAAGGGTGGATACTCTTTTGAACTCTTTAAGGGTGGATACTGCCTTGAACTCTTTAAGGTGGTGGGTACTGCCTTGAACTCTATGGGACTCTTTATGGGCGGATTCTGCCTTGAACTCTTTAAGCGGATTCTGCTTTGAACTCAATGGAACTCTTTAAAGTGGATACTGCCTTGAACTCTATGGAACTCTTTAAGGGGTGGATACTGCCTTGAACTCTATGAAACTCTTTAAGGGTGAATTCTGCCTTGAACTCTATTGAACTCTTTAAGGTGGATTCTGCCTTGAACTCTATGGAACTCTTAAAGGGTGAATTCTGCCTTGAACTCTATTGAACTCTTTAAGGGCGAATACTGCCTTGAACTCTATGGAACTCTTTAGGGTGAAACTGCCTTGAACTCCTTAAGGTGGACTCTGCTTGAACTCCTTAAGGGGTGGACTCTGCCTTGAACTCTTTAAGGGGTGGATACTGCCTTGAACTCTATGTTATCTTTAACCTAAGGGAAGGGAAAATATTGGCTAGAATGACAGTAATAAAACAGGAACACAAAGTTAACTCACTAAGAATACGTCAACAGCTTACAGACAACACCATGGCAGAGTCCAGCTCCAGTGGTGATACAGTTCGTCTTGTGTGAGAATGTTGGTGACGTCGAATTATTACAACTAAGGTATTTAATTGTGTGCTCAAAGTTAGATCATGCATTAGACATAAACACTTCAAAATTCAAAGTGTTAAATCTCTTTGGTTACAGTGGGTCCCAGAGGCCTGACAGTCCAATAGGAAAATTGATCCCATTAAACAGCAAACCTTTTGGTTTACAAGGAGGGAATATGGCTGGCACAGCATTCGTTCACTTTTAGTTTCCCATCTGTAAAGTTAGGCACCCATTCACGGTTAGGTGAACATGGCAGGCCCCGAGTACAAACCATTGACTGTCAAGACAGGTGGCGAGCTCTGTATCCACTTATTGCCCCCCAGTCTCTTTGGTAAGATATAAAATAAGAAAACAATGGTTCTATGAAGTAACGATTGAGAACTAAGCGTTCGGATGCATCGTAAAATAAAGGCAAGAATTTAATACAAAACACTCAGACGGACAAGCAGGTTGACGGCCCCGACGCAGCTACACCAAACACAAGCTAGAACAGGTAAAAATTACTGTGTTGAAAAACAAAAGAACTACTACAGACGCAAGTCAATAAGCAGAGCCTTTCTTGTAAGTTGGGACGAGTTGGTTACCGCTCAACAACCACCACCTGATACTACGTGTATTTGCTTGTAATAAGTTAAAAATTCTGGTTGCAAAAAAAAAGTTTAAACATTGATTCATCATACGTAGGACGTTGTGTTCATCTCCTCGCCAGGGGACAAGGTCTCACACAACTGACGTCAAAACACAGCCTCAATACTTATCGTTATCTTTTATTAACCCTGATGGGAAAATATTTTCATAATATTATCCAAGATATTAATGTATTGATACTTGGCACCGTTCTACCTCCATCTATATCTATGTTATATTAGACACACAGCTTTCGGGCTGCAGAACTTTTTCAATAAACCGTTAATTTAATATATATATATATATATATATATATATATATATATATTATTAATATATATATATTATATATATATTATTATTATTATTATTATTATTATTATTATACACACACACACACCTTTGTGGAAAATCTTACCCATGGAGAATTTTACCTGTGAAGGAACTCACCTGACCAGGATCTTTCACACCTAACTAAGCTCTCACTGACTGGAGGACCAAGAACTCACCCTCCTCCTCCGACACGCCCCTGCAGTTGCCCGTGTTGTTCCTGTGTCTCTCCCCGGGGTGTTTTGTTTGTGTTTGCCTTAAGTTTAGTCAACTCAGTATTTTATCACCCTGAGTGTTGATGTGTTGAGGTTGGCTTTGAGTCTTTTTTGTTATGGTGTTCTTCTTCTTGTGGTTACATGTTGAGGTGACTCTGTGATCCGCTTTGTGTGTTGGGTGAGGGAGGGTGAGTGTGTTGGGTGAGGGAGGTGAGGGAAAGGAGGGAGGGTGAGGTGTTGGGTGAGGGAGGGTGAGTGTGTTGGGTGAGGGAGGGGTGAGTGTTGGGTGAGGGAGGGTGAGGTGTTGGGTGAGGGAGGGTGAGTGTGTTGGGTGAGGGAGGGTGAGTGTGTTGGATGAGGAGGGGTGTGTGTGTTGGGTGAGGGGAGGGTGAGTTGCGTGAGGGGAGGGTGAGTGGAGTAAGGGAGGGTGGGAGGGTGGGAGGGAGGGTGAGTGTGTTGGGTGAGGGAGGAGGTGTTGGGTGAGGGAGGGTAGGTGTTGTGAGGGAGGGTGAGTGTGTTGGGTGGGGGAGGTGAGTGTGTTGGGTGAGGGAGGGTGAGGTGTGTTGGGTGAGGGAGGGGTGAGGGGAGGAGGGAGGGTGGGGAGGGTTGGGTGAGGGAGGGTGAGGTGTTGGGGTGAGGGGAGGGTGAGGTGTTGGGTGAGGGAGGGTGAGTGTGTTGGGTGAGGAGGGTGGAGTGTGTTGGGTGAGGAGGGGTGAGTGTGTTGAGGGAGGGTGAGGTGAGTGTGTGTTGGGTGAGGGAGGGTGGAGGTGTTGGGTGAGGGAGGTGAGTGTGTTGGGTGAGGGAGGTGAGTGTGTTGGGTGAGGGAGGTGAGTGTGTTGGGTGAGGAGGGGTGAGTGTGTTGGTGAGGGAGGGTGAGTGTTTGGGAGAGGGTGGGAGTGTGTTGAGGGAGGGTGAGGTGTGAGTTGGGAGGGAGGGTGGGGAGGTGTTGGGTGAGGGGAGGGTGAGTGTGTTGGGAGGGAGGGTGAGTGTTGGGTGAGGGAGGGTGAGTGTGTTGGGTGAGGAGGGTGAGTGTGTGTTGGGTGAGAGGGGGTGAGTGTGTGGGGTAAGGAGGGTGAGGTAAGTTGGGAGGGTGGGTGGGGTGAGGGAGGTGGAGGGTTGGGTGAGGAGGGTGAGTGTGTTGGGTGAGGGAGGGTGAGTGTGTTAGTGAGGAGGAGGTGTTGGGTGAGGGAGGGTGAGGTGTGTTGGTGAGGGAGGTGAGGTTGGGTGAGGGAGGGTGAGGGTTGGGTGAGGGAGGTGAGTGTGTTGGGTGAGGAGGGGTGTGGTTGGGTGAGGGAGGTGAGTGTGTTGGGGAGGAGGGTGAGTGTGTGGTGGGTGAGGAGGTGGGGTGAGTGTGTTGGGTGAGGGAGGGTGGGAGTGTGGGGATGAGGGAGGGAGAGTGTGTGTTGGGTGAGGGAGGTGAGTGTGTGTTGGTGAGGGAGGGTGGAGGTGTTGGGTGAGGGAGGGGTGAGGGTGAGGAGGTGGAGGGGAGGGTGAGTGTGTTGGGTGAGGGAGGGTGAGTGTGTGTTGGGTGAGGGGAGGTGAGGTGTGTGTTGGGTGAGGGAGGGTGAGGTTGGGTGAGGGAGAGGAGGGGAGGAGGGAGAGGGTGTGGGGTGAGGGAGGGTGAGTGTGGGGTGAGGGAGGGTGAGTGTGTGTTGGGTGAGGGAGGGTGAGTGTGTTGGGTGAGGGAGGTGAGTGTGTGTTGGGTGAGGAGGGTGAGTGTGTGTTGGGTGAGGGAGGGTGAGTGTGTGTTGGGTGAGGGAGGGTGAGTGTGTTGGAGGGAGGGTGAGTGTGTGTTGGGTGAGGGGAGGTGAGTGTGTGTTGGGTGAGGGAGGGTGAGTGTGTGTTGGGTGAGGGAGGGTGAGTGTGTTGGGTGAGGGAGGATATTTTTTTTACTTTAGGTTTATTATGTCACGTATTTAGGATCATTGTAACCTAACCTAACCTAACCTAACCTAACCTAACCTAACCTAACCTAACCTAACTTAAATCTTTAGTTATCAAGAATATTCACCGTATGAACCAAGTTCTTTTTGCCAGGGTGCAGAGGCCAAGTAGATGCAATGTTCATCTCCCGTCCTCTGGGTCGTTGGTTCGTTCCCTGGCTCCTCCAGCTGTGAATTGGTAACTAACATGACAGTTTGGGAAGTCATGGCTGTCAAATACAGTGCCGAATAAAATACCTCCCAAACTAACCTTCAAACCTATACGGGACGCACTTTCTATTTATTCAGAATGTTTAATTTGTCCTCTGATGTTGTCTGGGTACAAGTATTAAAATTAATTCTTGAACTGGTTAATTAACGTTGAACTTGAATTATAGATGAAAATTATATTCTAATGATGTGTTGGTTTAATTTTAGAGCATTAGTGGCGAAATACATAAGCCTATAAATTGTCAGCATCACAGAGTCGCTCATAATTGACGAAAATGACGAGAGTTGCACCAGTTACTGTAGAGGGTGTGAGAGTTGCACCAGTTACTGTAGAGGTGGAGAGTTGTACCAGTTACTGTAGAGGGTGGGAGAGCACCAGTTACTGTAGAGGGTGTGTGGAGAGTTGCACCAGTTACTGTAGAGGGTGTGAGAGTTGCACCAGTTACTGTAGAGGGTGTGAGAGTTGCACCAGTTACTGTAGAGGGTGGAGAGTTGCACCAGTTACTGTAGAGGGGTGTGAGAGTTGCACCAGTTACTGTAGAGGGTGTGAGAGTTGCACCAGTTACTGTAGAGGGTGGGAGAGTTGCACCAGTTACTGTAGAGGGTATGAGAGTTGCACAGTTACTCTAGAGGGTGTGAGAGTTGCACCAGTTACTGTAGAGGGTGTGAGAGTTGCACCAGTTACTGTAGAGGGTGTGAGAGTTGCACCAGTTACTGTAGAGGGTGAGAGTTGCACCAGTTACTGTAGAGGGTGTGAGAGTTGCACCAGTTACTGTAGAGGGTGGGAGAGTTGCACCAGTTACTGTAGAGGGGTATGAGAGTTGCACCAGTTACTCTAGAGGGTGTGAGAGTTGCACCAGTTACTGTAGAGGGTGTGAGAGTTGCACCAGTTAGTGTAGAGGGTGTGAGAGTTGCACCAGTTACTGTAGAGGGTGTGAGAGTTGCACCAGCTACTGTAGAGGGTGTGAGAGTTGCACCAGTTACTGTAGAGGGTGTGAGAGTTGCACCAGTTACTGTAGAGGGTGTTGAGACAGTCCCCTGATGTCTGTGTTTACATGAGGAAGCTACATAGATTAAACATCAATGTGTATACCATCAATGGATCACATGAAGAATAGCCCCCTGAAAATCTCACCATAAATGAACTAACGCTAACCCAACCTATCCTAACTAAAACAAAATTAACCGAACCTAACTTAACCAACCTAATCCCTCTGGTAGCGTTAGGATATTTAATCATCAGGTGAAATAAGCTGGGTGGATTAATCTTCAGGTAATCCTCAGTCAACACAAGCCAGTTCAGACCACCACACGGTATCGAACCAAGGACCTTACATTGTTTACACTCTGCTTTTCCCATCACGCCACGGTTGCTGCTTCTGTTGGTAATAATGACTCCAGGCTCCGTGTGACAGCCAAGTGTCGGCCTTCAGTCATCCTGGGGAACAAGTGTCAATAAAATGGTTTAATCAGTAAATACAAAGTTAACGAATGAAATAATGAGTGACAGGCTGATAAGTAAGAGAGAGAGAGAGAGAGAGAGAGAGAGAGAGATATTACAGTTAAGCAAGATAATTATTTCTTTTGAAAATAATACAATAAACATACAGAATTTCTCCAGCGTATTGGGATAAAACATAAAATAAAAAATAAAAAACCTCAAAGCGTGTCGGTGAAAAGTTCCTAAAATGCATCTACGCTAACAATCAAGGGCCTTAAGGGAAACTATTATATACTGTCATTACTTGTAGATATACCGGTATACTTCCCCAGTCTCTGTAACTACCAATAAATCCTCTCAAAATAAGACTAATAACAGAGAGAGTAGCGGCAGGTGTGGGGCCGGTGAGCATCGCATTTCTTTTATGCTAAGAGAATTTGTGTTTTAATGTGAGGTGTATGGTAATGCGGGAGGCTCTCGCTCGCTCCCTCCCTTAGTCCACCACTGCTCTCACGCATGCTCCTGACGGCTCCTGACGGCCTACCATGGGACGAGGACGTTGGAGGGGGTATCATGGGAGGGATGTCGGTAGGTACAAGAGTGGAGGGATTAATGTAGAAGGGAGGTACCATGGGAGGAGGACAAGTTATTCTGGTGGGGAGGAAAGTACCACGGGAGGGAGGAAAAATAAAATTGATATAATGAAAGAGAAAGAGAGAGAGAGAGAAAGAGAACACGTAAGAAAGGAAAAGAGACACTGGGAGAAGAAGAAGAATGAATAAACAAGAAATTGTAAAAAGGAAAATAAACACAAGAAGAAAGACACAAAGAGAAAAAACAAACACGTTAAGAAAGACGAAGTAAAATGATGAAAACAGAAGCAGGACGAGAAAAACGAAAAGAAACAAAAAACAAATAAAACAATAAACAAATACAAAGCACTGGAGAATCAGGTAAAACAGAACCACACAGAGACAACAAAGACAGCAATAACAGCACAACAGTTTCGACGGTGTGGATGTAAGAAGAGTGTTTAATTCATCATGTATATCAAAGACCCGCCGTGCAGCAGGGAGTACAGCACACGGAGAGCGGTAATGTAGTCAGCGGCAGTAACAGCAGGAGGACCCGCAATAGCAGTATCACCGTATTAATAATTCAACCAAGATCAGCACTTCGTCAGTATAGGAAGAACCGCCGCTGCTTTGATTACTATGGTACTGAGGCCAGGTGATGCTTCAGTACACTAGTGAGGCCTTCAAGCTGTGGCCATGAGGGCTGCTAGTGAGGCCTTCAAGCTGTGGCCACGGGGCTGCTAGTGAGGCCTTCAAGCTGTGGTCACGGGGGCTACTAGTAAGGCCTTAAAACTGTGGTCACGGGGCTACAAAGTGAGGCCTTCAAGCTGTGGTCACGGGGGCTACTAGTGAGTCATTCAGCTGTGGCCACGGGGGCTGCTAAGTGAGGCCTTCAAGCTGTGGTCATGGGGGCTACTAGTGAGTCATTCAATCTGTGGCCACGGGGGGCCTCAGTGAGGCCTTCAAGCTGTGGTCACGAGAACAACAGCTCTAATTGCTTCACTGGTGCCATGAAGAGAGCAACACTCGGACTGACAACACTATTATGTCTGACTAACACACAGAGTGACAGGCAGCCGTTGACCCTAGTGAACAATGGCCACAAGACAGTCTTTCCCTCCACCAAAATCATAACAACTACCACCATCATCACTCTCATTACCAACATCACCACCATTATCAACACTACCAGTAATACCACCATAACAACTATCATAATTTATTACAGACATCACCACCCGCTATACCAGCATCATCCACTACCATCATCATCACCCTCCTAGATACAGCCACCACCACCATTACCACAATCATCACTAAAACACCCCAATACCACCATCAGCAACTTATCACTCACCAGAACCACAATCACCACAACCACGACTCATTACACCATAAAACAAACACCACCACACACACACATTCACAGTCACCACACCATTTAACCACTCATCATCATCATCATCATCACAGCCTTCTAAAATTACCACTAGTGTAGGAGGAGGAGGAGGAGGAGGAGGAGGAGAGGAGGAGGTAGTGTGTGTGTGTGTGTCAGAGAGAGAGAGAGAGACAGTCGCGTCAGGACCCTTGATGATGGTGGTGGCGGCAGCATCGGTGGTGTGTAGCTGGTGCTGTGAGTGGAGCCGTCACCAGTTTGATGCTGCACAACAACAATTTGCATCAGTTAGGCGCAGTTTGACGCCGCTTAATAACAATTTACATAATGGGGAGCAGGCAGAGGCGGCATCCCCCAGGGAGCCGGGCAAAGGCACCTCCCACCAGTTGCCAGCCTCTAAGCCAATTTACATACATCGCTTCTTCCGCTTGGCCCTCACGTATACCCGAGTGTGAGGCCGGGAGGTGTTGGGGTGAGGCTGGGGAGGTGTTGGGTGAGAATGGGAGGTGTTGGGGTGAGGCTGGGGAGGTGTTGGGGTGAGCTGGGAGGTGTTGGGGTGAGGCTGGGAGGGGGGAGGTCAGAGGTGTTGGGGTGAGGCTGGAGGTGTTGGGGTGAGGCTGGGGAGGTGTTGGGTGAGGCTCGGGAGGTGTTGTGAGAATGGGGAGGTGTTGGGGTGAGGCTGGGGAGGTGTTGGGGTGAGACTGGAGAGGTGTTGGTGAGGCTGGAGGTGGGTGATAATGGGAGGTGTTGGGGTGAGAATGGGAGGTGTTCGGTCAGATTGGGGAGGTGTTGGGTGAAACTGGGAGGTGTTGGGGGAGACTGGGGAGGTGTTGGGGAGACTGGGAGGTGTTGGGGTGAGGCTGGAGGTGTTGGTGTGAGAATGGGAGGTGTTGGGGTGAGGCGGGGAGGTGTTGGGGTGAGGATGGGGAGGTGTTGGGGTGAGGATGGGGAGGTGTTGGGGTGTGTATGTGTGTGTGAGATGTTCTGTGTGTGTGTGTGTGTGTGTGTGTGTGAGAGAGAGGTGTGTGTGTGTGTGTGTGTGTGTGTGTGTGTGTGTGTGTGTGTGAGTGAGATGTTGGTGTGTGTGTGTGTGTGTGTGAGTGAGTGAGGAGATGTGTGTGTGTGTGTGTGTGTGTGAGAGAGATGTTGGAAGAACAAATACTTATAATACAGCCTTAACAACATCAACCTAGAGAAGTCGACTTGTGAAAGAGACCTAGGGTACTTGTAAGCCCGACCTACGGCCTAGAAAACAGTGCGTTAATGTTCGAAATAAGGCAAACAGAGTATTGGGTTTTATATCTAGAAGTGTAAGTAACAAGAGTGCAGAGGTCTTATTGTAACTATATCTTGCGCTAGTCAGGCCGCACCTCCATTATGCGGTTCAGTTCTGGTGCCCTTATTATAGAATGGATATAAATTCACTGGAGTCGGTGCAGCGAAGAATGACAAAATGATTCCGGACTAGAAACCTTCCATATCAGGATAGGTTAAAGAAACTTAACTTGCATTCCCTAGAAAGACGAAGAGTGCGGATATGATAGAAGTATTTAAGTGGGTGAAAGGAATCAATAAAGGAGATATAGATAAAGTTCTTATAATATCCGAGCAGGATAGGACTCGAGCAACGGATTCAAGTTGGATAAGTTTAGGTTTAGGAGGAGATAGGAAGGAACTGGTTCACAAATAGGGTGGTGGACGAGTGGAACAAGCTTAGCAACTTTGTAGTAAGTGGGAACTCTGGAAAGTTTCAAAAGGAGGCTAGATAGATTCATGGATGATAGAGAGGAAACTCTCGACAGAGCTGCCATGCACAGGCCAACCGGCCTATTGCAGACTCCTCTTATTTTCTTATGTTATGTTCTATGTGTGTGTGTGTGTGTGTGTGTGTGAGTGAGATGTTGGTGTGTGTGTGTGTGTGTGTGTGTGTGTGTGTGTGTGTGTGTGAGTGAGATGTTGGTGTGTATGTGTGTGTGTGTGTGTGTGTGAGTGAGATGTTGGTGTGTGTGTGTGTGTGTGTGTGTGTGTGTGTGTGTGATGTTGTGTGTGTGTGTGTGTGAGATGTTGTGTGTGTGTGTGATGTTGGTGTGTGTGTGTGTGTGTGTGTGTGTGTGTGTGTGTGTGTGTGTGTGTGTGTGTGTGTGTGTGTTGCTGTGTAACTGTGTTGTTATAAATATTCAAGTCTCCACATTTTTTCCCAGCTGATAATAAGAGCTGAGTGTTGACTATACTGAGCCGTGTCTTGGTGGGTGTATCAGTGTGTCTCTGAGCATCTGTCTGTAACTTTCTGTCTTTATTTCTCTGTGTATGTACATGTGACTGATTATATGTGTTTCTGTGTGCATCTATGTCTATATGTCTTGAAATGTCTGTGTAGAGGCGTGTGTGTTCTCGCCTCGCTCAGACAACACCAGTACAGTACACACATCTGGTATGTTTCAATTTACTCATCTCTATATTTTTGCTGGTTAGCGCAGTGTATGTTCAGTGTAAACAACGGCAAAATTGTTGGGTGGTCCACTTACTGCGTGAACGTGTGTGTGTGTGTGTGTGTGTGTGTGTGTGTGTGTGTGTGTTTGTGTGTGTGTGTGTGTGTGTGTGTGTTTGTTGACGAGGGGAAGTGAACTCAAAAGTGGGATACGTATTATTAAGTGTGTTTATGGGAAGGAGAATTTGTTGTTGTCTTAGAAACAATGATTAATTGAAATGGTGTGTGTGTGTGTGTGTGTGTGTGTGTGTGTGCTTATGTATATGTATGTGTATGTACTGTATGTGTTTATGATTATGTATGTGTGTGCTTATGTATATGTGTTGGGCTGATGTCAGTGTTTGTGTACGTGTGCTTGTTCATGTGTGATTTTTGGATTTATTAAAATAACTCTCCGGTTGTGACTGTTCTTGGCCGCCAAATTAACAACTGTCTGATGTGAATAGTGAATTGACTGATTAATTAATTTATCATTTTTCACCTTACCTCCCTGCCAGAGTAACCGGA
Source organism: Homarus americanus (assembly GCF_018991925.1). NCBI lineage: Eukaryota > Metazoa > Arthropoda > Malacostraca > Decapoda > Nephropidae > Homarus > Homarus americanus. Next base: position 82,998 of record NW_024729766.1, on the reverse strand, counting down.
AAAAATCACTTACCTGTCGGCCCTCTGACGGTTGTTTCCTGCACCACCTGAAACTGCCTGCTGCGTTAACCTCAAAAATTTCCTAAGTGAACGGATATTGAGTTACGGTAGAGTCACAGTGCAGAGTGGTGGTCATTGTAGTGGATAAACTGGTGTTGTTGGTAGGAGGGGGAGGTTAAATGCATTACCACAACATTATTTAGAGGGGGAGGAAAGAAGAGGAGGGGGAAGCTTAATTAACTTATGGGAGCATCTGAAAATTAGACACCCAGAATATTTAACCTGAAAACCCAACCCAACCCAACCCAACCCAACCCAACCCAACCCACGGTAGTATGAGGGTGACTAACCTTTAGGTAAAATAAGCTGGGGTGTTTAATCTTTAGGTGATTCAACTTACGAAGCTTTAAGAATCCCGAGGTCCCTGAATATCCTGGTGCACCGCTTGTCACGCTCTGAAAGGATCTGGCCTTTTATTGACGGCGTCCATGAGTGATAGAGGAGGTGTGGGGTGGCGCTACGGTTCACTGGTCAAGGTGGCAGTCTGTCTGTCTCTGTGTGGGGTAACCCGGTTCTACCTCTAGGTCCTATAACTAGTTCTAAGTGAAGAGAGGTGTTAGTTAAGGTAGAATCTCAGTGTAATTTTGTCTCTTAACTGGTGGTAATTGAACGTATCTAGTTAAGGTAGAGTCTCAGTGTAATTTTGTCTCTTAACTTGGTGCTAAGTGAACGTATCTAGTTACAGAGTCTCAGTGTAATTTTGTTCTTAACTAGTGCTGAGTGAACGTATCTAGTTAAAGTAGAGTCTCGTGTAATTCTTTTGTCTCTTAACTAGTGCTATGAACGTATCTAGTTGGGCGTAGAGTCTCTGCGTAATTTTGCCTCTAACTGGTGCTATGAACGTATCTAGTTAAGGCAGAGTCTCAGTGTAATTCTTGTTCTTAACTAGTGCTGAGTGAACGTATCTAGTTAAAGGAGAGTCTCGGTGTATTTCTTGTCTTCTTTAACTAGTGCTATGAACGTATCTAGTTAAGGCAGAGTCTCAGTGTAATTTTTGTTCTTAACTGGTGCTATGAACGTATCTATTAAGGAAGAGTCTCAGGTGTAATTTTGCTCTAACTAGTGCTATGAACGTATCTATTTAAGGTAGAGTCTCAGTGTAATTTTTGCTCTAACTGGTGCTAAGTGAACGGATCTAGTTATGTAGAGTTCAGTGTAATTTTTGTTTCTTAACTGGTGCTATGAACCTATCTAGTTAAGCGTAGAGTCTCAGTGTATTTTCTCTTAATCCAGAGCTGGCGAACGTATCTAGTTACAGAGTCTCAGCGTAATTTTTGCCTATTAACTGGTGCCATGAAATGCATCTAGTTTAGGCAGAGTCTCGCGTAATTTTGCCTATTAACTGGTGCTAAGTGAACGTATCTAGTTAAGGCGTAGAGTCTCAGTGTAATTTTTGCTTATTAACTGGTGATAAGTGAACGGATCTAGTTAAGGTAGAGAGTCTCAGTGTATTCTTCTTAACTAGTGCCAAGTGAACGTATCTAGTTGCTGCAGAGTTCAGTGTAATTTTTGGCCTCTAACTGGTGCTATGAACGTGTATCTAGTTAAGGTAGAGTCTCAGTGTATTCTTGTTCTTAACTAGTGCTAAGTGAACGTATCTAGTTGTTGCAGAGCTTCAGTGTGATTTTGTCTCTCTTAACCGGTGCTATGAACGTATCTAGTTGCTGTAGAGTCTCAGTTTAATTTTGTCTTTAACTGGTGCCAAGTAGAACGGTATCTAGTTAAGGCAGAGTCTCAGTGCATTTGTCTCTAACTAGTGCTATGAACGTATCTAGTTGGCGTAGAGTTTCAGTGTAATTTGTCTTTAACTGGTGCTATGAACGCATCTAGTTGCTGCAGAGTCTCAGGTAATTTTCTCTTAACTAGTGCCAAAGTGAACGTATCTAGTTGGGCGTAGAGTCTCAGTGTAATTCTTAAGCCCTAACTGGAGCAAGTGAACGGACCAGTTACGTAGAGTCTGCTTAATTTTGTTCTTTAACTAGTGCTAAGTGAACGCATCTAGTTAAGCGTAGAGTTTCAGTGATTTGTCTCTAACTGGTGCCAAGTGAACGCATTCAGTTAAGGTAGAGTCTCAGTGTAATTTTGTCTCTTAACTGGTGCTATGAACGTATCTAGTTAAGGTAGAGTTCCAGTGTAATTTTGTCTCTTTAACTGGTCGTACTGAACGTATCTAGTTGTTGCAGAGTCTCAGTGTAATTTTGTCTCTAACTGGTGCTATGAACGTATCTAGTTAAGGTGCAGAGTCTCAGTGCAATTTTGTTCTGGAACTGTTGGTACTGAACGTGTCTAGTTAAGGTAGAGTCTGCGCACTTTGTCTTTAACTGGTGCTATGAACGCATTCAAGCTAAGTGGTGAGTCTCAGTAATTTTGTTCCTTAACTGCGGGTAATTGAACGTATCTAGTTAAGGTAGAGTCTCAGTGTAATTTTGTCTCTGAATCCTGCGTGGTAATTGAAACGTATCTAGTTAAGGTAGAGTCTCAGTGTAATTTTGTTCTTAACCGGTGATAAGTGAACGTATCTAGTTAAGGCAGAGTCTCAGTGTACTCTGCCTCTATTAACTGGTGCTATGAACGTATCTAGTTGGGCGTAGAGTCTGCAAAATTTTGTCTCTCAATTGGTGCTAAGTGAACGTATCTAGTTAAGGTGCAGAGTCTCAGTGTAATTTGTCTCTTAACTGGTGCTATGAACGTATCGCATAAGGCAGAGTCTCAGTGTAATTTTTGTCTCTTAATCCGGTGTGTCAAACGTATCGTAGTTAAGGTAGAGTCTCAGTGTAATTTTGTCTCTTAACTAGTGCTAAGTGAACGGATCTAGTTAAGGTAGAGTCTCAGTGTAATTTTGTCTCTTAACTAGTGCTAAGTGAACGTATCTAGTTAAGGTAGAATCTCAGTGTAATTTTGTCTCTTAACTAGTGCTAAGTGAACGTATCTAGTTAAGGTAGAATCTCAGTGTAATTTTGTCTCTTAACTAGTGCTAAGTGAACGTATCTAGTTCCAGTAGAGTTTCAGTGTAATTTTTGCTTATTAACTGGTGATAAGTGATCGTCTCAGTGTAATTTTTATGCAGTTTTTGGAAGTTATGTTTGTGTTTTAACTTAGCCTCTCCAACTAAGTGTAATTCTTAAGTCTCTCAATAACGAACAAATAGTTATTGAAGAAACCTCTGAACAACGTGACCTGGGTTTGAGCCTGGTCCCTGAAGTACAGTTTGGGCTTGGTTAGGTTAGGTTAGAGTTTAAGTTTAGGTTAAGTTAGGTTAGGTTAAGTTAGGACTATTGTTTAGCCCTTTAAGGACTATAGATTAATCCTTTAAGGATTATAATTTAATCCTTTTGAGGATTATAATTTAATCCTTAGAGGACTATAATTTAATCCTTAGAGGACTATAATTTGGCCCTTTGAGGTTATAATTTAATCCTTTGAGGACTATAATTTAATCCTTAGAGAGGACTATAAATTCCTTTATGAGGACTATAATTTAATCCTTTGAGGACTATAATTTAATCCTTAGAGGACTATAATTTAATCACCAGGGACTATAATTTAACCCTTTGAGACTATAATTTAACCCTTTGAGACTACCATTTAACTTCCCTTTGAGGACTATAATTTAAGCCTTTGAGGACTATAATTTTAATCCTTAGAGGACTATAATTTAACCCTTTGAGGACTATAATTTGCTTTGAGGACTATAATTTAATCCTTCAGGGACTATAATTTAACCCTTTGAGGATTATAATTTAACGCTGAGACTATAATTTAAACAGGGACTATAATTTAATCCTTTAATGACTATAATTTAACCTTTGAGGACTATAATTTAATCCTTTGAGGGACTATAATTTAATCATGAGAGGACTATAATTTAATCCTTTGAGGATTATAATTTAACCCTTTGAGGACTATAATTTAATCCTTTAAGGACTATAATTTAATCCTTTGAGGACTATAATTTATTTTGAGGACTATAATTTAATCCTTTTAGGACTATAATTTAATCCTTTGAGGACTATATAATTTAACCCGCTTTGAGGACATAATTCCCAATCCTTTGACGACTATAATTTAATCCTTTGAGGACTATAATTTAACCCTTTGAGGACTGTGAATTTATACATTTGAGGATTATAATTTAACCCTTTGAGGACTATAATTTAATCCTTTAAGAGTTCTCAATTTAATCCTATTTGAAGTATAATTTAACCATTTGAGGACTACTCATTTAACCCTTTGGGGACTATAATTTAATCCTTTAATGACTATAATTTAATCCTTTGAGGATTATAATTTAACTCTTTGAGGACTATAATTTAATCCTTTGAGGACTATAATTTAACCCTTTGAGGACTATAATTTAATCCTTTGAGACTATAATTGCCCTTTAGGGACTATAATTTAATCCTTTAAGGACTATAATTTAATCCTTTGAGACTATAATTTAACCCTTTGAGGACTATAATTTAATCCTTTAAGGACTATAATTTAATCCTTTAGGACTATAATTTAATCCTTTGGACTCTAATTTAATCCTTTGAGGACTATAATTTAACGCTTTGAGGACTATAATTTAATCCTTTAAGGACTATAATTTAATCCTTGAGGACTATAATTTAATCCTTTGAGGACTCTAATTTAACCCTTTGAGGACTATAATTTGTCCTTTAGGACTATAATTTAACCCCTTTGGGGACTATAATTTAATCCCCTTTAAGGACTATAATTTTAATCCTTTGAGGACTATAATTTATCCTTTGGGGACTATAATTTAATCCTTTAAGACTATAATTTAACCCTTTGAGGACTAAAATTTAACCCTTTGAGATTTATAATTTAACCCTTTGAGACTATAAATTAATCCTTTGAAGACCATAATTTAATCCTTTCAGGACTATAATTTTAATCCTTTGAGGATTAATTTAACCCTTTGAGGATATAATTTAATCCTTTGAGGATATAATTTATTCCTGTAAGGACTATAATTCACCCTTTTAGGACTATGATTTAATCCATTGAGACTATAATTTAATCCTTTGAGGACTATAATTTAATCATGCAAGGACTATAATTTAACCCTTTTAGGACTATAATTTCATCCTTTGAGGACTATAATTTAACCCTTTGAGGACTATAATTTAATCCTTTGAGGACTGTAATTTAACCCTTTGAGGACCATAATTTAATCCTTTGAGGACTATAATTTAACCCTTTGAGGACTATAATTTAATCCTTTAGGACTATAATTTAATCCTTTGAGGACTATAATTTAATCCTTTAAGGACTATAATTTAATCCTTTGAGGACTATAATTTTAATCCTTTGAGGACTATAATTTTAACCCTTTGGGGACTATAATTTAATCTTTTGAGGACTATAATTTAACCCTTTTGAGGACTATAATTTAATCCTTCAGGACTGCCATTTAACCCTTTGAGCACTATAATTTAACTTCCTTTGAGGACTATAATTTAATCCTTTAGGACTATAATTTAACCTTTGAGGACTATAATTTAATCTTTTTAAGGACTGTAATTTAATCCTTTGAGGACATAATTTAACCCTTTGAGGACTATAATTTAATCCTTTGAGGATATAATTTAACCTTTGAGGACTATAATTTAATCCCTTAAGGACTATAATTAATCTAGGACTATAATTTAACCCTTTGAGGACATAATTTTGCCATTTGAGACTATAATTTAATTCTTTGAGGACTATAATTTAGCCCTTTGAGGACTATAATTTAATCCTTTGAGACTATAATTTATCTTTGAGATTATAATTCCTTCCTTTAGGACTATAATTTAATCCTTTAAGGACTATAATTTAATCCTTTGAGACTATTATGAGACTATAATTAACCCTTTGAGGACTATTGTTTAGCCCTTTAAGGACTATAGATTAATCCTTTAAGGATTATAATTTAATCCTTTGAGGATTATAATTTAACCCTTTCAGGACTATAATTTAATCCTTAGAGGACTATAATTTAATCCTTTGAGGACTATAATTTAATCCTTTGAGGACTATAATTTAATCCTTAGAGGACTATAATTTAGCCCTTTGAGGACTATAATTTAATCCTTTGAGGACTATAATTTAATCCTTAGAGGACTATAATTTAATCCTTAGAGGACTATAATTTAACACTTTGAGGACTATAATTTAACCCTTTGAGGACTATAATTTAATCCTTTGAGGACTATAATTTAATCCTTAGAGGATTATAATTTAATCCTTAGAGGACTATAATTTAACCCTTTGAGGACTATAATTTAACCCTTTGAGGACTATAATTTAATCCTTAGAGGACTATAATTTAATCCTTTAAGGACTATAATTTAACCCTTTGAGGACTATAATTTAACCCTTTGAGGACTATAATTTAATCCTTTGAGGACTATAATTTAATCCTTAGAGGACTATAATTTAATCCTTTGAGGATTATAATTTAACTCTTTGAGGACTATAATTTAATCCTTTAAGGACTATAATTTAATCCTTTGAGGACTATAATTTAATCCTTTGAGGACTATAATTTAATCCTTTGAGGACTATAATTTAACCCTTTGAGGACTATAATTTAACCATTTGAGGATTATAATTTAACCCTTTGAGGGCTATAATTTAATCCTTTGAGGACTATAATTTAACCCTTTGAGGACTATAATTTAATCCTTTAAGGACTATAATTTAATCCTTTGAGGAGTATAATTTAAATTTGAGGACTATAATTTAATCCTTTGAGGACTATAATTTAATCCTTTAAGGACTATAATTTAATCCTTTGAGGACTATAATTTAACCGTTTGAGGACTATAATTTAATCCTTTGAAGACCATAATTTAATCCTTTCAGGACCATAATGTAGTCCTTTGAGGACTATAATTTAATCCTTTGAGGACTATAATTTAATCCTTTAAGGACTATAATTTAATCCTTTGAGGACTATAATTTAACCGTTTGAGGACTATAATTTAATCCTTTGAGGACTATAATTTAATCCTTTAAGGACTATAATTTAACCCTTTGAGGACTATAATTTAATCCTTTAAGGACTATAATTTAACCCTTTGAGGATTATAATTTAACCCTTTGAGGACTATAATTTAATCCTTTGAAGACTATAATTTAATCCCTTGAGGATTATTATTTAACCATTTGAGGACTATAATTTAATCCTTTCAGGACTATAATTTAATCCTTTTAGGACTATAATTTCATCCTTTGAGGATTATAATTTAATCCTTTAAGGACTATAATTTAACCCTTTGAGGACTATAATTTAATCCTTTGAGGACCATAATTTATTCCTTTGAGGACTATAATTTAACCCTTTGAGGACTATAATTTAATCCTTTGAGGACCATAATTTATTCCTTTGAGGACTATAATTTAACCGTTTGAGGACTATAATTTAATCCTTTGAAGACCATAATTTAATCCTTTCAGGACCATAATGTAATCCTTTGAGGACTATAATTTAATCCCTTGAGGATTATAATTTAACCATTTGAGGACTATAATTTAATCCTTTCAGGACTATAATTTAATCCTTTTAGGACTATAATTTCATCCTTTGAGGATTATAATTTAACCCTTTGAGGACTATAATTTAACCCTTTGAGGACTATAATTTAATCCTTTGAGGACCATAATTTATTCCTTTGAGGACTATAATTTAACCCTTTGAGGACTATAATTTAATCCTTTGAGGACCATAATTTAATCCTTTGAGGACTATAATTTAGCCCTTTGAGGACTATAATTTAATCCTTTAAGGACTATAATTTAATCCTTTGAGGACTATAATTTAACCCTTTGAGGACTATAATTTAACCCTTTGAGGACTATAATTTCATCCTTTGAGGATTTTTTTTAACCCTTTGAGGACTATAATTTAATCCTTTCAAGACCATAATTTAATCCTTTCAGGACCATAATTTATCCCTTTGAGGACTATAATTTAATCCTTTAAGGACTATAATTTAATCCTTTGAGGACTATAATTTAACCCTTTGAGGACTATAGTTTAACCCTTTAAGGACTATAATTTAACCCTTTAAGGACTATAATTTAATCCTTTAAGGACTATAATTTAACCCTTTGAGGACTATAATTTAACCCTTTAAGGACTATAATTTAACCCTTTGAGGACTATAATTTAACCCTTTGAGGACTATAATTTAACCCTTTGAGGACTATAATTCAACCCTTTCAGGACCATAATTTAACCCTTTGAGGACTATAATTTAATCCTTTAAGGACTATAATTTAATCCTTTGAGGACTATAATTTAGCCCTTTGAGGACTATAATTTAATCCTTTAAGGACTATAATTTAATCCTTTGAGGACTATAATTTAACCCTTTGAGGACTATAATTTAACCCTTTGAGGACTATAATTTCATCCTTTGAGGATTTTTTTAACCCTTTGAGGACTATAATTTAATCCTTTAAGGACTATAATTTAATCCTTTGAGGACTATAATTTAACCCTTTGAGGACTATAATTTAATCCTTTAAGGACTATAATTTAATCCTTTGAGGACTATAATTTAATCCTTTGAGGATTATAATTTAACTTTTTGAGGATAATTTAACCCTTGAGGACTATAATTTAATCCTTTAAGGACTAATTTAACCCTTTGAGACTATAATTTAATCCTTTGAGGACTATAATTTAACCCTTTGAGGACTATAATTTAATCCTTTGAGGACTATAATTTAACCCTTTGAGGACTATAATCTAACCCTTTGAGGACTATAATTTAATCCTTTGAGGACTATAATTTAACCCTTTGAGGACTATAATTTAATCCTTTGAGGATTATAATTTAACCCTTTGAGGACTCTAATTTAATCCTTTAAGGACTATAATTTAATCCTTTGAGGACTATAATTTAATCCTTTAAGGACTATAATTTAATCCTTTGAGGATTATAATTTAACCCTTTGAGGACTATAATTTTAATCCTTTGAGGACTTTAATTTAACCCTTTGAGGACTATAATTTTAGCCCTTTGGGGACTATAATTTAATCCTTTAAGGACTATAATTTAACCCTTTGAGGACTATAATTTAACCCTTTGAGGACTATAATTTAACCCTTTGAGGATTATAATTTAACCCTTTGAGGACTATAATTTAACCCTTTGAGGACTATAATTTATTCCTTTGAGGACCATAATTTATTCCTTTGAGGACTATAATTTATTCCTTTGAGGACCATAATTTATTCCTTTGAGGACTATAATTAAATCCTTTGAGGACTATAATTTAACCCTTTGAGGATTATAATTTAACCCTTTGAGGATTATAATTTAATCCTTTGAGGATTATAATTGAACCCTTTGAGGATTATAATTTAACCCTTTGAGGACTATAATTTAACCCTTTGAGGACTATAATTTAACCCTTTGAGGACTATAATTAAATCCTTTGAGGATTATAATTTAACCCTTTGAGGATTATAATTTAACCCTTTGAGGACTATAATTTAACCCTTTGAGGATTATAATTTAACCCTTTGAGGATTATAATTTAACCCTTTGAGGACTATAATTTAACCCTTTGAGGACTATAATTTAACCCTTTGAGGACTATAATTTAACCCTTTGAGGACTATAATTAAATCCTTTGAGGATTATAATTTAATCCTTTGAGGACTATAATTTAACCCTTTGATGACTATAATTTAACCCTTTGAAGACTATAATTTAATCCTTTGAAGACTATAATTTAACCCTTTGAGGACTATAATTTAACCCTTTGAGAACTATAATTTCAAATGACACCCTGAGCTATTTACACACAAATAAACTACTTCAAGTCGGTGAGCTAAAAATATTCCTAACTGATATATAAAGAGGTAAAAAACTCGAGTAATAATAATATAAGATAATTGATAGTTAATTGATAGCTGAAAAGTTCCCAATTACAGGAAATACAAATAAGGTGGAATTATTGGAATTATCTTGAGTTGAAAATTTTAAAAGTTGTATTGAGCTAAAAAAAAAAATCCCCAATTATGCTAAGGTAAAAAAAAAGTCCCGAATTAAAATAATGTAAAAAAAACAACGAATTATAATGAGTTAATAAGTAACAAATTACTGATCAAAAAGACCCAACTTATGATGAGCTAAAGATCAATGAATAGGTTATTAGCTAAAAAAAAAATCATGGCAAGTGACCAGATATAAAATTCCCACTTCCATGTTATTGAACCAAGAACCCGACCTGTGGTGAGCTATAACTCTGACACTAATTGAGGTGAAACGAGCAAAGAAGTCCCCAATGGTGCACTACTAAGGTCTCTCTCTCTCTCTCTCTCTCTCTCTCTCTCTCTCTCTCTCTCGTGTATGCATGTGGGTGGTCTCTCTCTCTCTCTCTCTCTCTCTCTCTCTCTCTCTCTCTCTCTCGTGTATGCATATGGGTGGTGGATGTGTGTGTGTGTGTGTGTGTGTGTGTGTGTGTGTGTGTGTGTGTGTGTGTGTGTGTGGATTAAAGATAAGAAAATAACAGATAAATGTAGTGAATGGAAATACGAGAAGAGAAAGAGAGAATTGCTAAGAAGAGGAAGAAGAGGAGGAGGTAGGAGGTGAAGATGGTGAACAAGGAAGGGGAAGAGAAGTTGCCAACGATGAGTAAATTAGAGGAGATGGGAAAGGAGGGGAAGGGAAAGGGGAGATAATGGGAGAGGTGAGGGGAAGATGGAAGGGGAAAAGATTCTCTCTCTCTCTCTCTCTCTCTCTCTCTGAAGGAGGATGAGAGAGAGAGAGAAAGAGAGAGAGAGAGAGACAAACAGAAACAGTGGGTGAGAGATGGTAAATAATAAAGACAAGAGAGATAGAGAAACAGATAAATGGAGGAAACATGTAAAGAAAAGAGAGGAGAAAGAGAGGACACAGTGACATACAGTAATTGCTAGAGACCGGAAGAGTTATTAGTGAAATAGGGGTTGAGGGGTGTCGGAGGAGAGGGGGTGAGGGGTGTGGGAGGAGGGAGGAGGAGGGGGTGATGTGAGGGGGGACTAAAAAATTTGGCACCAATCATTCATCTCTCTCTGGTCTATACACAATCATACAACCATCCATACTAATGTATAATCCATCGTTGCTATCTATCTATCTATACTTTTATTATTGTTGTTACACTTATTATCACCTATTTATCTTAATTTTCTCCATCTCTCATGTGTATTTATTTACATTGTTTTTTTTTTTCATTCAATATTCCTCTTACATGGTCGTTCAGCCTTAATTCCCTGATATTTACAACATTGCCTCCAAATCGCCCAGCAGGACTATGTCATCTGTAAACCACCACTCATAGTTTCTTCCCTCTTACTGCCTCACCACTGAAACTACTCACACAGCCATGGCGACATTAGCCCTACACAACCTTGAGGTAATTCTCTTCCTGATATATACTATGGCGTGGCTCTCTCTCTCTCTCTCTCTCTCTGAAACCTTTGAACACTTTATCAGTTTCGTATTTGTCCCACACATTATTATACATCCCATATTGTTGTCTGTATCGATTCTATTGTATGTTTAGTCCAGATACATGAATAAATCTGTTCAATGATTTTTTTTTTCAGATACTTTATACTCATACTTGACCCACACCTCCTCAACCCAATCAGCTCTTCCACAAACTTACTCACTGATCTACCCACCATTTTATCAATAACGATACAGCACACCTTCCCGCGTGTGCTTAACAGACTTATTCCTCTTTATTTTTGTATTAATTCTTATCATCTTTCCCCCTTATACAGGAGAATTACACATGCTCTCTGTTATTGCCAAACATAACCCATTCACTGTTGTCTCCCATTCTCTTGCCTTACGCCTCCCATCCTTAACATTTTCACAGTGATTCCACCCACAATTGTTGCTTTACTGTCTCCAGATTGATTACAGCTTGTCTCAGGGGTGCTGCGGCTGAGTGGACACACCACTCACCTCTTGTCCTAAAGGTCGTTGGTTTCCCCCAGAGAAACCCCCACTTCACCTCACTGAGAATGGGTATTTAGCTTTACAATTTGGGTAATGAAGACGGCGAGTATAGAGTGTCAGCCACATTACCTTCTTGTGTATGGGAAAAAGATTTCGTCTATGGTGTCCAGGATCGGCACTGACCCTAATGGGCGGTCAGATCAACGGGACCCACTTTCACAGACCTTTTCTCCTCTGCCTCATTTACTATTGTATTTTATTTCAATTATATATCAAACACTGTTCATTAAAACACCTCAACAAGTTGGTGGTGATACGTTTAATTTTTCGCTAACACACTTAAATTTTCTTGGACATGCTTCAATTTTGAACCGTCACGCCTGAAAATTGTGTTAGTTCATCAGATTATATTTAGAAACAATAGTCTCAACACACTGTGACCCTGAACATGACTCCCCTACTGCAGGCAACGTCAAAACTGCATTCTTAAGACTTTCCTTCCTCTCCGCCCTCCTAGGAAATGTTGAAGAGAACCGATGCTTCATAGATTTCCTGGGGAAATTCTCCTCTCTCTCTCTCTCTCTCTCTCTCTCTCTCTCTCTCTCTCTCTCTCTCTCTCTCTCTCTCTCTCTCTCTCTCTCTCTCTCTCTCTCTCTCTCTATATATATATATATATATATATATATATATATATATATATATATATATTATGCTCTCTTCTCTTTCTTTATATATATATATATATATATATATATATATATATATATATACATACAAACAAACAAACACAGAGTAAGCCACTCTCCCGGACAGTATTTACCTGGTGTAATTAAGTTATGAAGTTGATGAAAATGTCACCAAGACCGTGTAGACGCGGCACACTGGTACATTATGATGAGGGTTCCTCTTCACCTGCTGTACCCCGGCCTCCACCCCTCTGTTTCTTGCTCCCTCTTACTGTTTATACCGTTTACTGTACAGAGAATCTTATGTTTTGTCTCATAAAGAAAGTTGTGGTATAAGGAGGTGGCGGAGGGTATCACAGGTGGCCGTTGGTACATAATACCGAGGGTGAGGACTCGGCGGTGGGTCGCCTTTCCCGCCACGCTGTGTAAATGAAGAGAAAATCGCCTATTAAAGGATTAAAAAGGGCGGCGCTGTTGGTTTTCCTGTTCACGAAACGAGTGGTCAAAACGGTGAGTGTTTGGGAGCCCTGGGAGGACGGCGCGCCAAAATCAACACTTCACAGTTCCTGAATATTAATGGCGCCTTATCCTGTGTACCTCTTACTGCCCTCTTCCCCGGCCCGCTCCAGCCGCTCAGTATTGCTTCATCACTGATCAAATGACGCGGTTTATACTGATTTTTACACTGATCCTCCGTCAAGGGCAGGGTAAAGATTCGAGAGAGTGGTAACCCTGGCCAGACACACAAACATTTGAGAGCTGCTGCAGCGTTGTCAACGATTCCCGCTCGCTCCCTCCTCCGCCTCTTCCCTCTTGTTTGGGGCCTTTGCTCAGCTCACGCACGCATCTACATTAAATATAAAGCCTTGCACCAGCCTCAGCGTAAACGAATTCGCGTTATCCTGGAATATTCGGAAGCAGGCAAAGGAATAGTTTTAAGTTACAGAGGCCTCTTCAAGTTGGCAACGCTATGGGATTCCTGAATATCAATGTGCGTGTTGGTGTGGACACAGCAGCAGCGCCACCAACGACGCGTGGCCACCGCCATAACTACACGGCCAGTTTGCTGCTTACGTAAATATTGTCTCCCCTTGGTAGTTCAACATTGTCAATCAACCTTAAAATTTATTATCGGGGAATGAATCTCCGGATCAGTTGGGTACAATTATATTTGAGCTTGGCTTTGTTTGGCCAGCTTTATGGGGCATGAGTGGGTTGTGTGGGCCAGTGGCGCGCTTACCGGGGCCATCACCCATGTTCACTCCATCACTTGTCGCTATATCCTAGTGACAGCATCTCCTGGCCCCGCACCCTCCCACACCTACACCACCAACACACACACACACACACACACACACACACATATATATATATATATATATATATATATATATATATATATATATATATATATATATATATATATATATATATATATATATACCACCTACCTGTATTTCAAACCAGGACCTTGTAGATAACGAAAAAGTACGAGGATAAAAGTGAAGATTGTTGATAGCTGCACAGACGACGATTGACAGTTTCCCGCGTATTTTACTGGTGTGTAAGTGAATTATTTTCCGTCAGGTGGAGTGCAGGAGACAGTACAGTAATAATACGTATACCCTGTACAGTATTATATACCCGGCCACATCCTCTCCGTAGCCACACATATATCCCCTCCATCATTACTTATATCCCAGAATATATTATCCTTAATCTTAAAATAGCTTGACGTCATAGGCATTTTTTGAAAAGCTGTTTACTTAATAGTTGATGGGGGACATTTTCGCGCTAAAAGTTGACAGCGGGATACAGAAATTTGGCGAGTTTGTGGGGCAGGTGGGTCAGGTGGACACTTGGACGGGATTCCATAAGTGGGTTAGGTGAAACAAGTGATGCATTGCGGGCGTGTTATAGAGAGGAATGTGATTACGGGCGCGTTTGTCGGGATTTTGGGCGTCGATTGTGAGTTTTTAGGTGGGATTATTAATGTACAAGCACACGAACAGGCTAAGGAAAACGCACGGACGGACACAGGAAGAGACGCACGGACGGACGCGGGAAAACGCACGGGCGGACACAGAGATACACACGGACGGAAAACAGAGTAAACACTGACAAACATAAGGAAAGACGCACGGACATACACCCTATCGGACACACGGAGATACGTACACATCGACAGAGGCACAAACACACTCACATGTATCAGACACATAAAATGAGACACGGACAGACACACAGAGGTACAGACAAACACAGACCCACTAAAGGACGCAAGAAGAAGAGACGCACGGACGGACAGATGGACGCACGGACGGACAGATGGACGCACGGACGCACCACAAACTCTCTCTCTCTCTCTCTCTCAAGCCCTCCTCCATCCCAGCATTTAATACCTTAACAAACAGTCTAACAGGTGATTGCTATATGACTGTATAATTTGCGGTGCGGGGAATAATAACAGCTGTTGGTTTAAACTTGCCGAGATAATTGTATAAACTGTGTCATGTTCTGTGGCCGGATGACTGTATTTGTTTTGCGTATATTCATTTGTTTTGTTTCGTGTGTTTCTTATGTGTTTGTTTCAATTTGTTTGTGTGTGTGTTTCCTTGTTTCATATGTTGTGTATTCCTGTTTTTATTTGTGTTTTTATTTTGTTTCCAGTGTTTTTGTATCCTGAGTTCAATTGTTTGTTTGTTTCTTATGTTTCTCTGTATATTACTTTATCTCTTCTTGTTTTCCTTTTTTCTGTTTATTTGCGTAATTTTATGTCTCGTCTGTTTCTTTATTTGTGTTTGTTTGTTTGTTTGTGTTTAATTGTTCATGTTTGTATTTATTTACTTTCGTTTAGTCTGTGATTGATTTGTTTTACTTGTTTTTTCCTCGACTGTTTTTGGTTTCTTAAATTTTTTATTGTTTTTGTTTTTCTTGTTTTTTCTATTTTATTTGTTTTACTTTTTCTTACTTTTTGTTTTATTCAGTTATTTTTTATTTGTTTGTTTATTTTGTTTCATTAATTTTATTTGTTTGACTTTCTTTGTATTTTTTTTAATTGTTTCTTAATTAATTTGTAAATTTTTATTTTGCTTCCTCCTTTTGTTACATTATTTTTGTCTTTCATTGTATTTCTTTGTTTCATTGTTTTTTCTTTGTTTTATTGACTTTTTCTTTGTTTTTCTTTTGTTTTTCATTATGTTTTTATTTGCTTTATTTATACCTCACTCCTTCATATATTTTGCTTCCTTTTGTATTTCTTTATTTGTTTCTTTGTTTTATCTTTATGTTTGTTTTGCGATTTTCTTTCTTTTGTTTTTCATTATTTTATTGTTTTGATTTTTTTTCATTATTTTCTTGTTTTTTCTTCTGTGTTTTTAATAATAATCTTTCCTTTATTATGTTACATCTATCTGTTTATTTGTTTATGTTTGTTTGTTTGATCGGGTGATTTTTTTTGTCATATTTAAGCCTCTCTGTTTATGTTTTTGTTTGGTTTTGCTTGTTTCTTCATTATTCCCTATTTATCTCTTTGTCTTTCTCTCCTCTTCCTTTCTCTCTCTCTCTCTCTCTCTGTTTATTTATTTGCTTTGTTCATCAATCTGTTTCTTTTTTCATTTATTTGTATAGGTTAATCTTCCCATCATCCTTCTCCTTGTTTATCGTCTGTATATTTATGTTCGTCTCTCAGTCTGTTTGAATGTTTGTCTTGGGTTTATTCTTCGTGTTTGTGTGTGTGTGTGTGGGGTGGGTGTGTGTGTGTGGTGGGGGTGTGTGTGTGTAGTGGTGTGTGTGTGGGTGGTGGTGTGTGTGGGGTGGTGGGGGTGTGTGTGTGGTGGGTGTGTGTGTGGTGGGGGTGTGTGTGGTGGGGGTGTGTGTGGGTGGTGGGGTGTGTGTGTGGTGGGGTGTGTGTGTGGTGGGGGTGTGTGTGGGTGGTGGGGTGTGTGTGTGGTGGGTGTGTGGGTGGTGGGTGTGTGGGGTGGTGGGGGTGTGTGTGTGGTGGGTGTGTGTGTGGTGGGGTGTGTGTGTGGTGGGGGTGTGTGGGGTGGGGTGTGTGGGTGTGTGGGGTGGGGGTGTGTGGTGGGGGTGTGTGGTGGGGGTGTGTGTGGGGTGGGGGTGTGTGTGTGTGGTGGGGGTGTGTGTGGGTGGGGGTGTGTGTGGTGGGGGTGTGTGTGTGTGTGTGTGTGTGTGTGGGGTGGGGGTGTGTGTGGTGGGGGTGTGTGTGTGGTGGGTGTGTGTGTGTGTGTGTGTGTGTGTGTGGGGTGGTGTGTGTGTGTGGTGGGGGTGTGTGTGTGGTGGGGGTGTGTGTGTGGTGGGGTGTGTGTGGTGGGGTGTGTGTGTGGTGGGGTGTGTGTGTGGTGGGGGGGTGTGTGTGGTGGGGGTGTGTGTGTGGGTGGGGTGTGTGTGTGGTGGGGGTGTGTGTGTGGTGGTGTGTGTGTGTGTGTGTGTGTGTGTGTGTGTGTGTGTGGGGTGGGTGTGTGTGTGGTGGGGTGTGTGTGTGGTGGGGTGTGTGTGTGTGGTGGGGGTGTGTGTGTGGTGGGGAGGTGTGTGTGTGTGGTGGGGGGTGTGTGTGTGGTGGGGGTGTGTGGTGTTTGTGTGTGTTGTGTGAGGTGTTTGTGTGTGTGTCTTAATTATATGCACAATACCAGTGCCTCACCATACTATAGGCTATGTAACATGACACTATAGTATATGCATGAGGTCACCCTAATGCGGCACTGCACTCCACTATATATTGAAGTGAGACACCATACTTGACACTGCCTTCGTATTATCAACTTATGTGACACCATACAGTCAGTGTCAGACCATTTTTAATTATTAGCAGTGACACTAACATCTACACTACAGTGCTATATACTCACTGTGTCAAAAGTGTATAGTTCCACACCATACTGACTTACACCATACATAATAAAGTCTTATATGAGTAGTGCCACACCATACTGAACGTGGCACACCACACATGGGGGGGATGGCACACTAAACAAGCAGTACAGTGCCACAGTGATACATTAGTTTTCTCACATTTACAGTGTTGTTATTATCTGTATTCCACAATAGAGTCACATACTTGTATTTTCTTATTATATATACAGTACAGTGGCTGGCTAACGTCTATACCCTATACTCCACGCTGTACCGCACTGTAACTTCACATTACAGAATATTACTCGTATCAAACCTGTAGACTTTTCAGATCCATTTAGTACTCTATTGTGCCGCACCATAATACAGTGATTCTCTGTATTGCTGCATCATCATGTATTGTGTTTCAGGGAAATGTATTGCAGTGTCAAACTAAAATAATGTTGTTCCATAAATTGTGCAACACCAATCAGGTATTGTGTTACCACCAGCAGTACAGTGTTACCACCAGCAGTACAGTGCTACCACCAACAGTATAGTGTTTTCACCAACAGTACAGTGTTATCACCAACAGTACCGTGTTACCACCAACAGTACAGTGTTACCACCAACAGTACAGTGTTACCACCAACAGCATAGTGTTATCACCAACTGTACAGTGTTACTACCAGCAGTACAGTGCTACCACCAACAGTATAGTGTTTTCACCAACAGTACAGTGTTATCACCAACAGTACAGTGTTATCACCAACAGTACAGCGTTACCACCAACAGTACAGTGTTACCACCAACAGTATAGTGTTTTCACCAACAGTGCAGTGTTATCACCAACAGTACAGTGTTACCACCAACAGTGCAGTGTTATCACCAACAGTACAGTGTTATCAACAACAGTACAGTGTTACCACCAACAGCATAGTGTTATCACCAACGATATGATGTTACCGCAGCAATTGCAGTGTACGCAGCAGTACAGTGCTACGCAACAGTATAGTGTTATCACCAACGGTACCCAGTGTTATGCCCGCGTTACAGTGTCTTACGCACCAACGGTACGATGTTACCACCAACGGTATGGTGTTATCACCAACAGTACGGTGTTACCACCAGCAGTACGGTGTTACCACCAACAGTGCGGTGTTACCACCAACGGTACAGTGTTATCGCAACAGTACAGTGTTACCACCAACAGTACAGTGTTACCACCAACAGTAGTGTTACCACCAACAGTACAGTGTTACCACCAACAGTACAGTGTTACCACCAGCAGTACAGTGTTACCACCAACAGTACAGTGTTACCACCAACAGTACAGTGTTACCACCAACAGTAGTGTTACCACCAACAGTACAGTGTTACCACCAACAGTACAGTGTTACCACCAGCAGTACAGTGTTACCACCAACAGTACAGTGTTACCACCAACAGTACAGTGTTACCACCAACAGTAGTGTTACCACCAACAGTACAGTGTTACCACCAACAGTACAGTGTTACCACCAGCAGTACAGTGTTACCACCAACAGTACAGTGTTACCACCAACAGTACAGTGTTACCACCAACAGTACAGTGTTACCACCAACAGTACAGTGTTACCACCAACAGTACAGTATAACACAGGGTCGTGAGGTATAAATTTCAGTGTTATTGCACTTTACTTGTCAACGTAATGAGCATTACTAATTATTGCACTATACTGCCTTGTGATTCGTAATACACTATGGGCAGACCTAACACTAGTAATATAATGCTCAATCAGTCAGTCAAGAGGTCTGAGGGGTGGCGACTACGGCCCTCCACTCATAAAAACATCATGGGGTTGTCTTTACCAAGCCTCCCAGACTGTGTACCTCTCCGGGGACCCAACCTTCAATATCGGTCGTCCGTCCTAATCTCTGCCTTCCCTTGACTGACCTTTCTATACCATCACATGTGCCCATTGGTGGAGATAGTTTCTTAACCCCTATATACGAGGGAGGGGGGGGTCTCTCTCTCTCTGTGCTGAATAAAATCGTGTGGAGTTAGCCAAATAAAATACTAAAAGTGGCTTTCCTGTAATGTAAGGGTTAATATCTTAGACCAGTATTCCCTCATCCTAAATTATAGAACTGTGGTGTTGAGGCTATATTTCTAACCCCCCCCCCTCTAGTAAAACACGGAGGTATGCTGTATATTCTCTCAGATTTTTCTTCATATTAAAGGCTTTTTTTTTTCTTCTTCTCAATTTGTGGTTTTATGATATGTGATAAAAAACAACACTATTATTAAATATAAACCCTAAGGTACATATATAACTCAGAAGTAGATACCAGATATTACCAAGTGTTCATTGAATTTGTCCCGCAACTGTATACGTTAAATAACTCGTCTGGTTTAGGTATTGAAACGACCCGCCACATATTATTACCTGTAGGATTGAAATAATTAAAGGTATTAGCGTCACTGGTATATAAACTTCACACATTTGTCCCGTCATATGTTGTATAAGGTTGTACTGAACCACTTGCTCGTTGATTATAATTATTCGTTAGACAACAGAAGCTCGGCCAGGTATTACTTGTCGTTATAAACTGTGTATCGGGAAATGTAACTGTGTCATCCGTAGGTTAGTTTAGGTTAGGTTAGGTTAGGATAGATTGGGTTAATTTGGGTTGGGTTAAGTTGGAGTGAGTTGGGTTAGGTTGGGTTGAGTAAGGTTAATTTAGTTTTAAGTTAAATTAGGTTAAGTTATTATAGGGTAGGTTATAGTAGGTGAGGTTAGGTTAGGTTAGGTTAGGTTAGGTTAGATCAGATGTAATAAGTCTTTTCTTCACCTGATACGATTTAACACTTAATTTTATATACCTTCTTGGCCATCCAATCAGCGTTAAGGTGCCTTCCACGCCATCCAATCAGCGTTAAGTTGCCTTCTTTGTCATCCAATCAGCGTTAAGGGGCCTTTCTGGCCATCCAATCAGCGTTAAGGGGCCTTTCTGGCCATCCAATCAGCGTTAAGGGGCCTTTCTGGCCATCCAATCAGCGTTAAGGTGCCTTCCACGCCATCCAATCAGCGTTGTTCTTATTTTGTCGTCAATCACTATCAAGGTACTTGTGAGTTCATCCAACCAGGCTAATGGTAGCCGTGTTGTCGTCCTATCAGCCACAAGGGTAATTATGCCGTAGTCCAATCAGGATCGACGTCTTCGTATTAACCAATCGGATTAAGGTACTTAGCTTTCATCCAATCAGCGCCAAAGTGAGTAAATTGTCGACCAATCAGCACAAAGCGATCCCAAGCGTGTTAATATAAAGTGTATTTTTAACCTTTCGTGTGAGGAGTAACAGAGAGACACTGCTTGGTGGTAGTTCCCCAGACTTTAAATAAACCCGGCTCTCCCCAACAGCCGAAGACAGCCGTGGCAGAACTTTTAAACCAAATATCACCCCGACATTAAAGACTGTCCTCCTCCCTTACTTTCCTGCCTCAGCTTCCCTCCACTCTCCTTCCTCTCCCCACCCTCTCTCTCCCCTCTCCCTTCCCTCCCCCCTCCCTCCCCCCTCCCTCCCCATCCCCTAGCGCCCTCGCCTCTCCAATCCCAGTCCCCCAGCCTTTACAAAACCAATCCCCTCGACCACTAAATCCTCGTGAATAGCGAATCCCGGCCAGGTCTTTCATCGTCATCCCGCCATCGATTTGAACGTCATTTTTCCGGCCCATCGGATCAGGGCGCCAAGAAATCCTGTGTAAGATCCCTCGCCACTTGCTTTCTAAAGAGAGGCTGGCTGCTCGCGAACCTGGATACTTTCCGCAAACAGACACAAATGCGTTCGAGGTCGGGTTTTTGGATAAAGGATAATAGACCTTCAACGTAGAGGTAAGGATGAGGTTGAATATCCCAGCGAGGAGATTATTTTAAACGTAAGGTACAAGGAGCTGGGGAGTGTGTTTCATCAGCCTCGTACGCGACCAATATCCTGGAAAATTTGATTTGGGCTCACCACGCTCTTGGGCACAATATTTGGAAAATGGTGGCTGGAGAGCGCAAAACTTTAGTCAAACAACTGTGCTCTGATTGGTCCACACTGATCAATATTTGGTTAAACACGCTTCTGATTGGCTACCGGGGTGGCGCAAGAGGCAGTAGGCGGGACTTGGTGGGGAGCTTGGGCCAATGGGAGGCCAGGATCTTCCCGCCAGTGGGTCGTGGTCGGGTGTTCTTGAAGTTTTCGTTCAGATGAGGGAAAGACTTGGCGAGCTGTAGGTAACAATGCGGTGGGAGTTTGATAGCGAGTAATGATGCACTTACTCAAGTCTATTACCAGCGAAACGGCAAGAGGGACGGCAACATATGGACAGAATTACGATGTTTGTAGATCGAGTTAGAGAGGGAAATTTATAAGTTTATTGAGGATTGTCAGGAGTGAAAAATCTGGTCGTGTCAGGTTTCTCTTTCTCTGGTGAACACTTTCATCATTGTGGCGAGTATTATTCTTATTGATTTCACTATCAATGATCTCACTCACTGTCACTATTTTCACAACACTACACATTCACCATAACTAATCTCACCAACACACACACACACACCATCTTAGGTCACCATCACATCCCCTCACTTTCATCATTTTCACTCAGGTTTATCACCATCAGCGGCGTGTGCTCACTCTCTTATTCTTAACTGTCAACTATTCTGATTCCCTTTATCCAGCTCGTGGCTTCTTGATTCCCTTTATCCAACCCTTAAATCCCTTTGAGGTGGAATCCAAAACCACCTTTATCCAACCCGACCCGTAAGGAATCCTAATGTAAATGATAAAATTCCTCTCCCCGAACCTAAAATCCTTCTAACGTAACATCCAAACTCCTGACCCTATCCAACCCTAAAATCCTAATGAGGTAAAATCCATATGTCGTTAATTCATCCCTAAAGGAAACCTAAAATAAGTACAAGGCTCTCTGTACAACACTACCGTCCCTAAAACCGTGTCTAGATAAGTCCAATCAGTATCCCTGTATACTTCTCCCTGTATACTTCTCCCTGTATACTTCTCCCTGTATACTTCCCCGTATACTTCTCCCTGTATACTTCTCCCTGTATACTTCCTGTATACTTCCCTGTATACTTCCTCCCTGTATACTTCCTGTATACTTCAACCTGTATACTCTCCCTGTATACTTCTCCCTGTATACTTCTCCTGTATACTTCTCCCTGTATACTTCTCCCTGTATACTTCTCCCTGTATACTTCTCCTGTATACTTCAACCTGTATACTTCTCCCTGTATATTCCTATACTTCTCCCTGTATACTTCTCCCTGTATACTTCTCCTGTATACTCTCTCCCTGTATACTTCTCCCTGTATACTTCTCTCCTGTATACTTCCTCCCTGTATTTCTCCCTGTATACTTCTCCCTGTATACTTCTCCTGTATACTCCTGTATACTTCTCCCTGTATCTTCTCCCTGTATACTTCTCCTGTATACTTCCCCTGTATACTTCTCCCTGTATACTTCTCCCCTGTATACTTCTCCCCTCATACTTCTCCCTGTATACTTCTCCCTGTATACTTCTCCCTGATATACTTCTCCCTGTATACTTCTCCCTGTATACTTCTCCCTGTATACTTCTCCCTGTATACTTCCCTGTATACTTTCCCTGTATACTTCTCCCCTGTATACTTCTCCTGTATACTTCTCCCTGTATACTTCTCCCTGTTCCAGTCTCCAGCATCGTTCAAGTAGTTAACAGTTCATTGGAAAATCAACCAGTTTTTTAATGCTATATTCCAGTCAAGTCCAATTGTTATTTCAGTCAGAGATTCTCAGTATATAGTGTGAGTCTCGATAAATCATTCTATAGTGTTGCTTTTGGTGGTAAATTAACACTATATATAATAGTTTGTTTATATAGTTGTCCTGATGATTGACTTAGTGTGTCTCTCAGTCCATGAATTCCTCTTGCTTTAGTCAGTCCATCTCTCGCTTTGTTATACCCAAATTATTGTCTGTTGTTGAGTTTTAATTTTTTATTTCTAGCGGATTTCACTACTCAAAGTATATTAGTTACGTGTGATTACAATTCCAGTCTCTAGTATAGTTTCGTTACTGTATATTTGTTTTCTCTTCCAATTGTCTTGTAATTTTTTATTTTTTTTCGATTTTGTCTCTCCTTGTATAGTTGGTTTTCGTAATTTTTTTTTTGTGGTGGGGGGGGGGGAGGTGTTTCAGTTTGAGGTCTTAGTCGATATGAAGTAATCCGGCGTCACGGGCTTCTGTTTACTCCTGTTCTGTGTCAAGTTTGGCTGTATTCCTTGTTCTTCCAGTTTGGCGTTGAGGTTTTTATTTTTTATTTTTTTTTAGGGTTTGGCTTATTTTGCGTGTGTGTGTGTGTGTGTGTATTGTGTGTGTGTGTGTGTGTGTGTGTTCGCGCGTGTGTGTGTGGCATTCGGATATCCTGAAGCTTAACCAACTTAACATAAATCTACTACTCTACTCTAGCGCTAACCTAACCTAACCTAACCTAACCTAACCTAACCTAACCTAACCTAACCTAACCCAACCTAACCTAACCCAACCTAACCTAACCTAACCTAACCTAACTTGATACATTCGTGCAGGTGTTGAGTGTGATCTTCTTCTGTTTCAGTCTGTTATGGGCGTGATGCTGCGGTTCGTTTACACACGTTCTTTTTGTCGTCCCAGTGAAGGTAAGCAGTTTTATCCTGATCCATTCGTTTTCTTTCATTTATTATGATTTTTTTTTGTAGTTTGTTTTATTTCATTGATTTATTTTGTAATGTGACGTATTTCTTAGTTTATTTTTTGTGTATAGTTTTGTTTATTCCCTGATTGATTCTGTAGTCTGTCTTATTCTCTACAGTAGTCAGTTTTGTAGATTGTTTTATTTCCTCTGTTATATATTTTGTAGTTTGTCTTCTTCCCTGTATAGTTAATTTTGATAGTTTGCCTCATTTAATCTATGTAGTATAGTTTGCCATATTTCCTAATTCATTTTGTATTTTACCTCATCCCTTTAAATGAATTCGTAGCCTGAGTTACATTCCACTCTGCTGTATAATATGTCCGAGTTTCTTTTCCCAGTATAGTCGAGGTTAAACTCTCCTCTAAGTTACCGAGGAGTGTCTAGATCTTGTTCATCCAGTGTTGTTATGTACTTAAATCTTAACCCTCACTAATTTACTTATATACACATACTCTCTTATTTACATATTACTTATACTTATTCTCCATCTTGTGTTAGTTACTTACAACTTACTTACTTAATCACATACTTATTCACACCTGTTACTGTCATAATGTTTACTGTTTTTGTTGTTGTTCGTAGTAGTAGTAGTAGTAGTAGTGGTGGTAGTAGTAGTAATGGTGGTAGTAGTAGTAATGGTAATAAAGCTGTTGTTTTTATTATTACAGGTATTTCTATTACAGCTATGGTTATTACACCGGTCAACACAATTTTTCTGGCACAAGGTTTTTAAACGGATTTTAAGTAAATTTGGGGTGCAGAATCCAAAAATGACTTTGGTTTTTGTCTATCACATCAGGTATTTGAGATATACCATATTGCACTTTTGCTGGGAAACGTAAACTTTTGGATCAAAATTGACGGTTTAAACATGTATACATAAATTTTTTCAGCATTATAATTTGTATTTTTCTATAACCAAAAATTGTTAATATCAAATTGGAAAGTTAATGCACATATAATATTTAAATGTAACATTGAAGGGTGAAAAAAACCCAATTAATGTACGGTAGAAATAGTGCAAGTATTAAGATCAAGTTACAGTTACATAAACTTCCTCTTTTTGGCCGATCTCTTATGTACAGCTTCTGGAATGTCTCTCATCAAACTCCAGCAGTAGTCCGCCATCATGTTCGAGTCCCATCGACCTTGGTAACGTTCTTCCATTACTTTAATGTCTTGATGAAAGCGCTCCCCTTGCTCCTTGCTCACTTCTCCCAGATTTTCTGGAAACTCGTCCAAGTGACTGTGTAAGTAGTGAACCTTGATACTCATTCTGCATCCAAGTGCTTGTAAACTCAAGAGCAGCTCTTCCACAATTTCTTGATAGTTGTCCGCTTTCTTGTTCCCTAAGAAGTTCCGCACCACATTAGAGAAAGCATTCCAAGTTCTTGCCTGTGCCTCAGTCATTGTTGCAAGGAAGTGTGGATCTCTGAGTAGTGTTCTTATTTGAGGTCCATCAAAAATCCCTGCCTTTTTCTTCTCGTCGCTAAGACTTGGAAAGGTTGAGCATATATATCTGAAACACTCTCCACTATGATCAAGAGCCTTGACGAATTGCTTCATGATACCAAGTTTTATGTGCAGAGGAGGAAGGACAATGTTTTTCCTGTCAACCAGAGGATCGTTAATGATATTCTTGTCACCAGGCGTCAAACTATGTCTTGGTGGCCAATTCTTTTTCACCCAATGGTCTGCTGTAGCCCTGCTGTCCCAGTAGCACAGAAAACAGGGGTATTTTGTGTACCCTCCTTGCTGGCCCAATAGAAAGTTTACCATTTTCAAGTCCACACAAATTAACCATTCATGAGCATGGTATTGCAACCTCTCTAGAACAGTCTTAATGTTTTCATACTCTTCTTTAATTTGTACAGAATGTCCGATTGGAATTGAACCATACTTGTTTCCGTTATGAAGAAGAACACATTTCAAGCTCCTTTTAGAACTGTCAATAAAAAGTCTCCAATCCTTACTATCATATGCTGGTAGTCCCATGGAGAGAAGAAGTCCTTCTACATCATTACAAAAAACAAGCTGGTCATATGAATGAAAGTACTTCCGCAGTTGCTCTTCTCTGTTGCGATAAAAGGAGACACTCGTGCCAGGTTTTAAGAGTCGTTTCTCTTGAAGCCTGGAAGCTAACAATTCAGCAGACTGTTTTGGCAAATTTAGATCTCTGACCAGATCATTCAATTCTGACTGAGTAAACAACGTTGGCTTTTCACAATCTTCACCAGATGGCTTGAAAAGATCAGTCTCTTCATCTTCATCAGTAGAAACAGGTGAATTCCGGTCTATATCCTCAATCTCTGGTAGCTCAGTAAATTCTGGCACGTTACGTGATGGAGCAAATCTGAGATCAGATTTGGATTCACCACCTTAAAGTTAGTAAAAAACAGTTAAAAGGTTTCATGCCAGAAAAAAAATATTTTTTTGTAGACCAGTGTTATTATTGTTATTACTCTTATTATTTTGGTTTTTATTATTGTTTATTAATGAAACAGAAAACAAACCCGCTATTCACCATGGAAACGGGAGTTGCCTTCAGGAAGACACCTCTAGTAACTGAAGAAATAAATAATATGAATTATAACAAAACAAAAGACGAGAGGTGAAGAAGCCATTAAAACACTTATTAACCTTTAACCTTTATATTTATCATAGTCTTGGATCACTAATTTGTCGAGCGTATTTTGTTTATTATGATATTCGTTAACGTCTACTTGGAACTTATTGTTACTTATTGCCGTTTTAGTGTAGCGTGTTGGCTACTGCTGGTGGTGGTACAGGAGCAGCCAGATATTACAGTGGCGTTACAGGAGCCAGACCGCCACCAGCTGTACTAGATCAATATTACGATAATAATATAAATAACTGGGAGTGACCCGGGCAGCAGGAAGTGACCACCATTATCTTGTCCTCACGCCAAGGAGAGGGGGGAGGGGGATGGTTGTTGGGGAGGAGGGGAGGGAGGGATGCATAGAGGAGGGGAGGGAGGGGATGGTTGTTGGGGAGGAGGGGAGGGAGGGGATACATAGAGGAGGTGGGGAGGGGGGATGGTTGTTGGGGAGGAGGGGAGGGAGGGATGGGTTGTTAGAGGAGGGGGAGGAGGGGATGGTTGTTGGGGAGGGAGGGAGGGAGGGGGATGGTTGTTGGGGAGGAGGTGGGGGAGGGGGGATGGTTGTTGGGGAGGTGAGGGGGATGGGTTGTTGGGGAGGGAGGAGGGGGATGGTTGTTGGGAGGAGGGGAGGGAGGGGGATGGTTGCTGAGGAGGAGGGGAAAGGAGTAAAGGGGTAACTAGGGAGGAGGGGAAGGGGCGGTAAAAGAAATAAGGAGAAAGATGGAGATGGGGAAAGGTCTGATGAAAGGATAATGAGAGAGAGAGAGAGAGAGAGAGAGAGAGAGTCAACAAACATGGCCCGGTGTTAGGTTCAGCTGTGTGTTCCAGTTTCTACACAAGGTTTGGGTTTTGCATCGACATCCCCTGCGACCACCTTCCTCCGTTGGCACTGTTACTCTTCCTCCGTTGGCACTGTTACTCTTCCTCCGTTGGCACTGTTACTCTTCCTCCGTTGGCACTGTTACTCTTCCTCCGTTGGCACTGTTACTCTTCCTCCGTTGGCACTGTTACTCTTCCTCCGTTGGCACTGTTACTCTTCCTCCGTTGGCACTGTTACTCTTCCTCCGTTGGCACTGTTACTCTTCCTCCGTTGGCACTGTTACTCTTCCTCCGTTGATACTGGCACCTCTCCGCTGGCACTGTTACTCTTCCTCCGTTGGCACTGTTACCTTCTCCGTTGGCACTGTTACTCTTCCTCCGTTGGCACTGTTACTCTTCCTCCGTTGGCACTGTTACTCTTCCTCCGTTGGCACTGTTACTCTTCCTCCGTTGGCACTGTTACTCTTCCTCCGTTGATACTGGCACCTCTCCGCTAACAGAAGCACTATCTTGCCGTTAACAGCATCGCTCCTATGTTATTATTTTTTTCCTTTTCTCCGTTAACAGAACCGTTCTACCCCTCCCGTTAGGAAATTCATATTTTTGTTTCTCTTAACAGGTAAGCGGTCTTTCCCTCCCTCCACACATATTCTTCCGTTAACGGTATCAGAATCTTCTTCCGTTAACAGGAGTACACTCGCCTTCCCCTACCGTTAACAGTATCAAACTTCTTCCACTAACTGAGGTGCTCTCTTCTCCCTCTCTCTTTCTCCCATCCCTCACCCGTTAACAGATACACTCACCCGTTAACAGATACACTCACCCGTTAACAGATACACTCACCCCTCTCTGTACTATTCCTCACCCGTTAACAGATACTCTCCACCATTCCTAACCCGTTAACAGATACACTCACCCCTCTCTCCCTATATACCATCCCTCACCCGTTAACAGATACAGTCACTCACTCTCCACCCGTTAACAGTGTTGTTCCCGCTAACTGTTTGTCTTCCTGTTTCTCGACAATTCAATCAACTGTGTTGTTTTGGTGACCTTTTTTTGAGGAGGGTGAAAAAAAACATTGGACTGGCTGGATTTATTCTGCCATGGCCTGTCTGGCTGGCTGGCTGGCTGGCTGGCTGGCTGGCTGGCTGGCTGGCTGACTGGCTGTCTGTCTGTCTGGCTGGTTGGCTGGCTGGGCTGGCTGGCTGGTTGTTCCTCTGTCTAGTTGGCTGGCTGGCTGGCTGGCTGGCTGGCTGGCTGGGCTGGCTGGCTGGCTGGCTGTCTGGCTGTCTGGCTGGCTGGCTGGCTGGCTGGCTGGCTGGCTGGCTGGCTTGTTGGCTGGCTGGCTGGCTGGCTGGCTGTCTGCTGTCTGGCTGGCTGGCTGGCTGGCTGGCTGGCTGGCTGTCTGTCTGGCTGGCTGGTTGGCTGTCTGGCTGGCTGCTGTCTGCTGGCTGGCTGGCTGGCTGGCTGGCTGGCTGGCTGGCTGGCTGTCTGTCTGGCTGGCTGGTTACGCCCGCCAGCCTGGCTGGCTGGCTGGCTGGCTGGCTGGCTGGCTGGCTGGCTGTCTGTCTGTCTGGCTGGCTACACAGGCTGGCTGGTTGGCTGTCTGGCTGGCTGGCTGGCTGCTGGCTAGCTGGCTGGCTGGTTGGCTGGTCTGTCTGGCTGGCTGCTGGCTGGCTGGGCTGCCATTGTCTGCAGCTGGCTGGCTTAATGGCTGGTCATTGGCTGGCTGGCTGGCTGGCTGGCTGGCTGGCTGGCTACGGCCGGCTTCACTTCACCGCGCTCCGTGAGTCGTAAAGTCAGTGGGTCATTTTAGTTAGTCAGTCACTCATAAGAGTCTGCCAGTTACTTAGCCTTTATGCCAGTTATTAAGTCAGTTAATCGGTCATTCCTAATTAATCCCCAGTCACTGCAGTTACCTCCAGTCACAACACTTACAACCAGTCATTCCCAGTTACTACAGCCAGCAGCAATCTCATACGGTCACCGCCATAGTCTCTACAGTCACCCACCAGTCACTGCCAGTTAACGTCAGTCAGTAAACTCAGCGTTAGTTACTTCATTTAATACCAGTCATTACAGTCAGCAGTAATCAGTACAGTCACCGCCAGTTAGCACCAGTCATCTTCAGTCACTATCACCGTCAGTTACTCCCAGTCATCATCAGTCCACCCTCCCCCTGTCTCCCATAATCTCCAGTCACCGTCAGTCACTCCCAGTCACTCAAACCGCCAGTCAGCAACAGTCAGCGGGTGGTGGTCGGGTCCTCCGGGAAATCCTTGCTTCAGAAATCCGCTCCTGCAAGACCCTGTAATTAATTCTAGAGGCGAGCTGTAATCCTCTCTCTCTCTCTCTCTCTCTCTCTCTCTCTCTCTCTCTCTCTCTCTCTCTCTCTCTCTCTCTCTCTCTCTCTCTCTCTCTCTCATATCTTTCTTAACACCCTTTATTCCCTCTCTCTCTCTCTCTCTCTCTCTCCTCTCTCTCTCTCTCTCATATCTTTCTTACTTTTATTCTCTCTCTCTCTCTCTCTCTCTCTCTCTCTCTCTCTCTCTCTCCATATCTTTCTTAACACCCTTTATTCTTCTCTCTCTCTCCTCTCTCTCTCTCTCTCTCTCATATCTTTCTTAACACCCCTTTATTCTCTCTCTCTCTCTCTCTCTCTCTCTCTCTCTCTCTCTCTCTCTCTTATCTTTCTTAACACCCCTTTATTCTCTCCTTCATCTTTTCTTAACACCCTTTATTCTTCCCTCTCTCTCTCTCTCTCGTCTTTGTATCTTCATTTATCACTTTCCACCTTTCCCTCCTTCTATTCTCCTCTTTCTTTGTGTGTCTCTTATTTTAAACACTCCATATGTCCCAGTCTTTGTGTTTCTCCTTCTCTCTGTTCTCTCTCCTTTCTTCATGTGTTCCTATCTCCTTTCTTTTATTCTCTCTTTCTTTCTTTCTTTTCTTTTCTTTCTTTCTTTCTTTCTTTTCTCTTCTGCTGGTGTTAATTCTTCATTGCTTTGTTTCTTCTGTTTTCCTGTTTTATCCGCCCTGTGTGTGTGTGTGTGTGTGTGTGTGTGTGTGTGTGTGTGTGTGTGTGTGTGTGTGTGTGTGTGTGTGTCCGTGTCCGTGTGTGTGTGTGTGTGTGTGTGTGTGTGTGTGTGTCCGTCTGTGTGTGTGTGTGTGTGTGTGTGTGTGTCTGTGTGTGTGTGTGTGTGTGTGTGTCCGTGTCCGTGTGTGTGTGTGTGTGTGTGGAAGGTTATGGTGAGGGGGATAGTGGGGGGAGGGGATGAGATGGTGGGGGATGAGGTGATGGTGAGGTGAGGGAGAGGGAGATGGGTGAGGGGATGGTGGGGGATGGTGAGGTGAGGAGAGGGAGGTGATGGTGAGGATGGTGAGGGGATGGTGAGGTGAGGAGAGGGAGGTGATGGTGAGGATGGTGAGGGATGGTGGTGAGGAGGGGGAGGGAGGTGATGGTGAGGGGATGGTGAGGGATGGTGAGGTGAGGAGGAGTGGTGAGGGATGGTGAGGGGATGGTGAGGTGAGAGGGGAGGTGATGGTGAGGATGGTGAGGGATGGTAGGAGGGGGAGGTGATGGTGAGGTGAGGATGGTAGGGATGGTGAGGTGAGGAGAGGGGGAGGTGATGGTGAGGATGGTAGAGGATGGTGAGGTGTGAGGGGAGGTGATGGTGGGGGAGGAGGTGAGATGGTGGGGGATGGTGATGGTGAGGGGAGGAGGTGGGGGATGGTGAGGTGATGTGGTGGGTGGGGAGGTGATGGTGAGGGGATGGTGAGGGGATGGTGAGGTGATGGTGGTGGGGTGGGGGGAGGTGATGGTGGGGATGGTGGGGAGATGGAGGGAGTGATGGTGAGGTGATGGTGGTGGGGTGGGAGGTGATGTGAGGGATGGTGAGATGGGAGGGAAGTGATGGTGAGGTGATGGTGGTGGGGTGAGGAGGTGATGGTGGGTCACTGTGTACAGATCTTTGGTGTATTGTTCCTAAATATGTGATTTTATTGTACATTAGTGGTTATTCTGCTCTCTCTCTCTCTCTCTCTCTCTCTCTCTCTCTCTCGTGTTCCTTCCTTCCCTCCCTCCTCCTTCTCTTTCCCCTTTCCTTTTTAATCCTCCTCTTTCCCTGTTTCCCTCCCCTCTTTGTCTTCCCTTTCTTCTCTTTCTCAGTCCCTACACCCCCTCACTCTCTCTCTCTCTCTCTCTCTCTTCATCAGTAAGTGAGTCTGTTGGACTCCCACTAAGGGGTTAGTTGTATACAGCATACTGAGTACTACTGAGCCTTTGGTATATCAGAAGGCAGTATGATGCACGGACCCACGACACTTTGTATTTACCCGCAACCGTAAAGTGTGTGTGTGTGTGTGTGTGTGTGTGTGTGTGTGTGTGTGTGTGTGTGGGTGTGTGTGTGTGTGTGTGGGTGTGTGTGTATGTGTGTGTGTGTGTGTGTGTGGTGTGTGTGTGTGTGTGTGTGTGTGTGTGTAGGTGTGTGTGTGGGTGTGTGTGTGTGTGTGTGTGTGTGTGTGTGTGTGTGTGTGTGTGTGTGTGTGTGTGTGTGTGTGTGTGTGTGTGTGATAATCAGAGATGGCTGGTTGGTGGAAGTGTGGTAGGAAGTATGCTAGTGTGGTAGTGAGGGTGGTGAGGTGTGGGGTGGTGGGTGTGGGTGGGTAGTGTGGTGGTGGTGTGGTGGTGGTGTGGTGGTGGTGGGGATGTGGTGGTGGTGGGGGTGTGGTGGTGGGATGTGTGGTGGTAGTGGGGGGTGTGGCAGGGGTGGTAGGGAGTGTGGTAGGGGTGGTAGGGAGTGTGGTAGGGTGGTGGGGTTGGTAGGGGTGGTGGGGAGTGTGGTAGGGGTGGCGGGGGGGTGTGGGGTACAGTCATCACGGGCTAAGTTAATTACAAAGTCTGGAGGGCTTTTAGCCTGGGAAAGATTGGCTCTGGAAGCTAACTGAGGCGGACACTCCTGTTGCCTCCTCCCCCCCCCCTCCCCTCCTCTACCACCTCCAGCTTTTGTGTGAGGAGGTAGAGGAGGAGGAGGAGATGGTGGAAGGGGTGAGAGGTGAGGAGGAGGAGGAGGTGTGGGAATGGTGTGAGAGGTGAAGGTGGGGGAGGAGGTGTGGGAATGGTGAGAGGTGGGGTGGAGGAGGAGGTGTGGGGAATGGTGAGAGGTGAGGAGGAGAAGATGTGGGAAGGGTGAGATGAGGAGGAGAAGATGTGGGAAGGGTGAGATGAGGAGGAGGAGGTGTGGGAATGGTGAGGGGATGAGGAGGAAGATGTGGGAAGGGTGAGAGATGAGGAGGAAGATGTGGAAGGGTGAGAGATGAGGAGGAGGAGGAGGTGCATCGTGGTGGTGGGGGAGAGAGAGAAAGGGGTTGAAGGTAGAATCAAGGAGAAGAGAAGAGAAGGAATAAGATCCTTATGATAACACCAAGAACATTGTTATTATTCGCTATGCTCGAGGTGCTCAAAGCTGCGTTAGTGAAGGGAGCTGGTCTTACGTTAGGTAGAATGAGATGATTGTGGGAAGAAGAAAACAAAAAGACTCCCTTACATGGAAAATCCTTGTAGGTTCAGGTCAGGAAGTTAGGGAAGTCGGACATTGACCTGATAACGCAGAGAAATTGGGATTTTTCTCAGTAATAGTTCGGTAACAGGGATAATGGTCTACTACTACTACTACTACTACTACTACTACTTTTTTTACTATATATGCTACTACTACTACTACTACTACTACTACTACTACTACTACTTTTTTTTACTACTACTACTACTACTACTACTACTACTACTCTCTATACCCTCCTCTACAACCACTTGACTCGATATCCTTCCTGGGGTCGTAGGTAGGGTGTGTGATACATAACGACTAACATAAAAGGTCGTTGGTAGTCTTCTTGTACTGTACTACGACTTCTCTGTCCATGAGGTATGACACACCATGATGAGGCTCATATTTGAACTAGGTCGTCAGACCCACCCAACACCAACCCAACAACCCAACCCAGCAACCCCAACTACCCAACCCAACCTAACCTAACCTAACCTAACTCAATAAACAACTCCTGCAATAAACAATAGGCGTGTTTAATTCCCGTGCACTTGAATGACCAGAGTGAACCAGAGTAAGTGCCAGCCAGCTGTGTTGAGGGCCAGTCTGCCTGTAGTGCTTGAGACACCCACCGCTCAAGCAGATGGGCCGGGCGGTAGAATAATTCCCCCACTAAGTTAGTCAGTTGGTTGGTTTGTTGATCAGTTGGTTAGTCAGTTGGTTGGTTGGTAGTTGGTTGGTTGCTAAGGAAAGATGTTCAAGGCTGTTAAATGGAACTCTGAAATCTCTTCCCTACTAGATTTTCCCCCATTCCCTTCCTCAACTACCAGATTCTCCTCCCCTACCCTCCCCCACCCCCCCCTCCTCCCTCCTAACTGGCAAGAAAACGTCCCCGCCAAACATACAATCTTGTTGAATCGGAGGCAAATTCCCCCGCCAGGCTGTGATGCTCAACAACCCGGTGACAATTTGGTGTTTGTGGGTTTGTGTTTGTTCGTGTGTTTGTATACATGGCCCAGCCGCCCGCCCCTACCTGCATCACCAATGAAGGCGCCTCCACACACACACACACACACAGAGGGCAAGGTGGGATGGAGTTGAAAGGGAAGGATGCTAGGAAAGGAGAAGGAGGGTAGGGTACAGGTAGGTAAGGTGGAGAGCATGGGAAGGAGGAGGAATGTACGTAAATTGATAAGGGATGTAGGTAATAGGTGGGAGGATAGAAGAAAGGAGGTGGATAGGGAGGGAAGGAATGAGAGAAGGACGTGGGTAGGTAGGGGAGGAGGGAGGAGAAGAAAGAGAATAGGGAGGTGGGTAGGGAGGGGAGAGGAGGGAGGGAGGGATGGAAGGGAAAAGGAGGAGGGAAAGGAGGAGAGAAGGGAGGGAGGTAAGAAGAGCAGGAAGAGAGAGAGAGGAAGAAGGGGGAGGAAAAAGGGGGAATGGAGGCAGGGAACAAACTCGTTCATGTGTGTCCCTCCATAAAACTTCCCTGACGTGTACCAGGGTAAAGTTTTCTTGGCTGGAAGCTTTTGAGGAGGAGTGAAGGGGAAGGGAGGGGAGAAGGTGGGTGTATGAGGAAGGTGAGTTTTATTTTTGGCGCTTGCGGCTACTTTATTGTGCCACTCATCCTGTGACGGTAGCGCAAAAGGATTACAAGTAGAGTTTACAACGGGTCATAATTAACCCCCGTTGTCGGATATTATGGCACTGAATGTTTACAGTATTTCATTTACATTATTTGTTTAGTTCTATACATAAAGGTAACTTATTCACAAATGCGTGAGTACAGGCGTGTGAGCAGTATGTCTGGCCTCACTGTTATTCACATTTACGTGAAGTGTTCAAGCACATTGTGTTTTGGTTCTGTACATGAGAACTGATATAGTTACTAAGTGCAAAAAGTGGATACAATCTTAATATGTCGGCTATTTGCCATTAGAGATGAAGTGTTGTGCATTTCACAAACAGTGTGCTTGGACCTGTCCTAAAAGTTCTATCTTCACACAGTCGAGGACGTAGTGTTCCAAATTAGTGTGGCATGTGTCTGGCCACACACTTTACATTTAGTCTTGTTTACATCTGCTTGAGGAACATACTGCCAAAGTACCTATATATAACCTTAATCTAGGGTTACAACATCTTGTAATCTAGTGATCTTGTCACTTGCCATATACATGTTTCACTTGATACATCTCATCATGGTAAACTATGGATCGACTAGTGCCTGTTTGTCGTGTGTGTGTGTGTGTGTGTGTGTGTGTGTGTGTGTGTGTATGCACTGTGCTTTCATGAGTCTCGTGTTAATTAAACAACGATCAATAGAGAATCAACTAGACTGTCAACTGCTGTACTGCCTAATTTACCATTATCGAAATACTGTTAAGTGAAGGTGTCTCATCTATAGCTATCAGAAACAGAAGACAGACTGGATCACCTGATGATAGCCTCCCAGATTGTTTAACCTGAAGATTACACCTGATGCTAACCTAACCTAACCTATCTAACTAACCTAACCTAACCTAACTAACCTAACCTAACCTAACCTAACCACATATTTTTCTTAAAGGTGGTAAAATATATATCAATAAATCTATTACCACTGTAAACATGTCTCACCATCACTCTGGC
Source organism: Homarus americanus (assembly GCF_018991925.1). Lineage (NCBI taxonomy): Eukaryota > Metazoa > Arthropoda > Malacostraca > Decapoda > Nephropidae > Homarus > Homarus americanus. Next base: position 47,064 of record NW_024729766.1, on the reverse strand, counting down.
CTTTTAACATCACTAAACATTTAAACACATATGTATTATGATATTTCCTGAGATCAATGGAGGACGCTAAGACTGGTGTTCCTTGTCTGCAGTTATCACGAGGCTGTAACACCTGGGTGATGGCACATCATCTTATAGTATAGTTCTTGGCAGTGGATGATAATGACATCTGTGAGTTAGGTTAGAGTTAGGATGAGCAATTAAGTTAAACAAGTCTGGAATATTCCCCCTTCCCTCTATACCGCCCCTCCCTATACGCCCTCCCCTTCACCTCTCCCCTCTATACCACCTCCCTCTATTCCACCCCTCCCCCCTCTATACCACCCCTCCCCTATACCACCCCTCCCCTCTATACAGCCCCTCTCCCTCTATACCGCCTCCTTCTATACCACCCTCCCTTCATACCACCCTCCCCCTCTATCTGCCCTCCCCTCATACCTCCCTCCTCACCCTATACCAGCCCTCCCCTCCTGCAACCCCTACCCCTCTATACCGTCCCCCTTCACCTGCCCCTCCCCTCTCTGCCCTTCCCCTCTCCACCCCTTCCCCTCTTCCCCTCCTCCCTATATCCCCCTCCCCTCTATACCGCCCCTACCCCTCTATGCCGCCCTCCCCCCTCTATATCCCCCTCCCCTATACCACCCCTCCCCCCTCCGCCCTCCCCTCTATACCACCCCTACCCCTCTACGTCCCCCTTCATACCGCCCCTCCCCTCTATACCGCCCCTCCCTCTATACCGCCCTTCCCCTCAACACCGCCCCTCCTCCTCTCCTTCCCTCCCCTCCTATACCGCCCCTACCCCTCTATACACCCCTCCCCTCTATCTCCTCCCCTCCCCTCTATACCACCTCCCCTCTATACCGTCCCCCTTCATACCGCCCTCCCCTCTCCCGCCCTTCCCCTCTACTCCCATCTCCTCAACACCGCCCTCCTCCCTCTATCTGCCCTCCCCTCATCGCCCCTCCCCTCTATATCGCTCCCTCCCTCTATGCCACCTCCCCTCTATACCGCCCCTCCCCTCCACCACCCCTCCCCTCTTCCACCACCCCTCCCCCTATACCCCCTTCCCCTTCTCCGCCCCTCCTCTACTCTCCCCCTTCTATACCTCCCCTCCCCCACCTCTGCATCCCTCCCCCATATACTCCTCCCCTCCTGCCCCTCCTTCTATACCCCCTCCCCTCTACCCCCCTCCCCTCATACCGCCCCTCCCCCTTTATACTGCCCCCTCCCCTCTATACCGCCCTCCCCCTCTATACCGCCTCCCCTCTATATCGCCCCTCCCCTCCATACCTTCCCCCCTCCATACCTCCCCCTCTATACCTCCCCCTCCCTCTATACTCCCTCCCCTCCTACACCCCTCCTCCTCTATACCGCCCCTCCCCCTCTATACCGCCCCTCCCCTCTATATCTCCCCTCCCCACCTATACCGCCTCTCCCTTCATACCTCCCCTCCCTATACCACCACCCCCCTCTATACCGACCCCTCTCTACCGCTCCTCCCCTCTCTACCTCCCTTTCCCTCTATACGCCCCTCCCCCATGCGATCCTCACTCATTTCTCCTCTTGTGGATCAGCTCGCCTCCTCCACGCCCTCAAACCTCACCTTCCCATTCTATCTCTTCTCCATCCTTCTCCCCCCAACAATAGTGGGCGTGGGCGGTGTGAGGGATGAGCAGGTCACCACTTCTACGCCCACTCATCGGTGCTAATTCTGAGCACCTTTGTTACTCACGGGGGAAGGGAAGGAAAGATGGCTAAAGATGAGGTGAGGGAGGAAGAGGAAAGGAGGACGAAGAGAAGAGGAGTATGGGGAGGGGAAGGAATAGAGAGGTAGAAGGGGCGCGGAGGGAGACCAGCACCACCATCACCCTTTCCCCAAAACCTTCAGTAAATAATGTTCTTTAAGATAAACCTTTTTGTTATTTTCTCCCCAACTTATTGTCCCTAAATACTGACTCTCTCTCTCTCTCTCTCTCTCTCCTCTCTCTCTCTCTCTCCCTGGTGTTAATTTATGACATCAGCCGCAAAACTACGTCCTTTACCATAAATCTTCGTCTTGGATTCTTTAAGGAGAATATACCGTCAAGTAAATCGGTGCTTGAGGTAAAGTGGAGGCGATGGTGGTGATGGAGATGGTATATGGTGGTGATGGTGGTGATGATGATGGTAGTGGTGATAGTACGAGGCATGCAGTAGTGGTGGTGATGGCGGTGGTGGCGAGGTGGTGAGGTGGCAACAGTGGTGGTAGAGGTAAGAGCGCCCACAAGACGACCGCCCAGACGCTTTGTGCCGCCCATAATGGCGGGAATGTGCCTCCTGACCTGCTAAGACTCAGGAAACCCGCCATTGTATCCCTGCCCATTCCCGGGAGCCGCCGCCGACTAATGGACTCGCTGGAATTCCCCTAATTACTGTCTTAAGACGCTGTGTCAGGGAGGGGAGCAGGAGGAGGGAGGAAGCTGTAGTGGCGGCAGCAGGAACAGCGTCCACAATACCAGCAGCACTAACAGCAATAGACGGAACAGCAGCACCACCGATAGCAACAGCACAGGCATAAAACAGTACTATTATTAACAGCATAGAGCAGCTGTGTAGATTGTCGCCGTGTCTAGGGTCTCTCCACTTAGCTATCGAAAGGAAAACCTAGGAATATTTTTGTTAATTTTCTAGTCAGGTTCTCACGACGATGGAAGAAGGTGGATGGTTGTGACTCACTACCTCACGAACCTGAAGAATAATGCAGTATATTCTCATTGACCGAGTCTAATGAGTCGTACATAAGGTGGAGAGTCGCATGTGGGAGAGTCGTGCATAAGGAGGAGAGTCGTGCATAAGGTGGGAGAGTCGTGCATAAGGTGGGAGAGTGTGCTAAGGTGGGAGAGGTGCAGGTAGGAGAGTCATGCATAAGGTTGAGAGTCGTGCATAAGGGGAGAGTCGCATAAGGTAGGAGAGTCATGCATAAAGAGGCGCATAAGGTGGGAGAGTCTGCATAAGGTGAGAGTCGTGCATAGGTGAGAGAGTCGTGCATAAGTGGGAGAGTCGTGCATAAGGTGGGAGAGTCGCATAAGGTGTGGAGAATCGTTCATAAGGTGGGAGAGTCTGCATAAGGTGGGAGAGTCGTGCATAAGGTGGAAGAGTCGTGCATAAGGTGGGAGAGTCGTGCATAAGGTGGGAGAGTCGTGCATATGGTAGGAGTCGTGCATAAGGTGAGAGAGTCGTGCATAAGGTGGGCGAGTCGTGCATAAGGTGGGAGAGTCGCATAAGGTGAAAGAGTCGTGCATAAGGTGGGAGAGTCGCATAAGGTGGGAGAGTCGTGCAGGTGGAAAGAGTCGTGCATAAAGGTGGGCGAGTCGCATGTGGGAGAGTCGTGCATAAGGTGAAAGAGTCGTGCATAAGGTGGGAGAGTCGTGCACAAGGTGGGAGAGTCGCACAAGGTGGGAGAGTCTGCATAAGGTAGGAGAGCGTGCATAAGGTAGGAGAGTCGTGCATAAGTGAGGAGAGTCGTGCATAAGGTGGGAGAGTCTGCATAGGTGAGAGACGTGCATAAGGTGGGAGAGTCGTGCAAGTGGGAGAGTCGCATAAGGTGAGAGAGCTCTACAAGGTGGAGAGTCTGCATAAGGTGAAAGAGTCGTGCATAAGGTGGGAGAGTCATGCATAAGGTGAAAGAGTCGTGCATAAGGTGGGAGAGAGTCGCATATAGGGAGTCATGCATCAGGTGAGAGTCGCATAAGGTGGGAGAGTCGCATAAGGTGGGAGAGTCGCATTAGTGAGGAGTCGTACATAAGGTGGGGAGAGTCGTGCATAAGGTGGGAGAGAGTCGTGCATTAGTGAGGGAGAGTCGCATAAGGTGAGAGTCGCAAGGTGGGAGAGTCGTGCATAAGGTGGCAGAGTCGTGCATAAGGTGAGAGAGTCGTGCATAAGGTGGGAGTCGTGCATAAGGTGGGAGAGTCGTGCATGAGATGGGAGAGTCGTGCATAAGGTGGGAGAGTCGTGCATAAGGTGGAGAGTCAATGAGGTGGGAGAGTCGTGCATAAGGTGAGAGAGTCGCATAAGGTGGGAGAGTCGTGCCAAGGGGGAGAGTCGTGCATAAGGTGGGAGAGTCGTGCATAAGGTGGGAGAGTCGTGCATAAGGTGAGAGAGTCGTGCATAAGGTGGGAGAGTCGTGCATAAGTGAGGGAGAGTCGTGCATAAGGTGGAAGAGTCGCATAAGTCAGGAGAGAGTCGCATAAGGTGAGAGAGTCGTGCATAAGGTGGAAGAGTCGCATAAGGTGGAAGAGTCTCCAATAAGCGGGAGATATCGCTGCTGGGGACATCATCCAGCTAGAGATATCACTGGTTAGACATCATCCAGCTAGGAGATATCACTGCTGGGGACATCATCCAGCTGGAGATATGACTGCTGGGGACATCATCCAGCTGGGAGATATCACTGCTGGGGACTTCATCGAGCTGTGAGATATCGTTGCTGGGGACATCATCCAGCTGGGAGACATCGCTGCTGGGGACATCATCCAGCTAGGAGATATGACTGCTGGGGACATCATCCAGCTGGGAGATATCGCTGCTGGGGACATCATCCAGCTGGGGGATATGACTGTGTGGGACATCATCCAGCTGGGAGATATCACTGCTGGGGACTTCATCGAGCTGGAGATATGACTGCTGGGACATCATCCAGCTGGGAGATATGACTGCTGGGGACATCATCCAGCTAGGAGATATCACTGCTGGGACATCATCCAGCTGGGAGATATGACTGCTGGGGACATCATCCAGCTAGAGATATCACTGCTGGGGACATCATCCAGCTGGGAGATATGACTGCTGGGGACTTCATCAGCTGGGAGATATCGCTGCTAATCATCAGCTGGGAGATATCACTGCGGGACATCATCAGCTGGGAGATATCACTGCTGGGGACATCAACTGGGAATATCACTGCGGGGACATCATCCAGCTGGGAATATCACTGCTGGGGACATCATCCAGCTGGGAAATATCACTGCTGGGGACATCATCAGCTGGGAATATCTGCGGGGACATCATCCAGCTGGGAGATATCACTGCTGGGGACATCATCCAGCTGGGAGATATCGCTGCTGGGGACATCATCCAGCTGGAATATCACTGCTGGGGACATCATCCAGCTGGGAGATATCACAGCCGAGGACATCATCAGCTGGGAGATATCACTGCTGGGGACATCATCCCGGCGGGAGATATCACTGCCGGGGACATCATCCAGCTGGGAGATATCACTGCTGGGGACATCATCCAGCTGGGAGATATCACTGCCGGGGACATCATCCAGCTGGGAAATATCACTGCCGGGACATCATCAGCTGGGAGATATCTGCCGGGGACATCATCCAGCTGGGAGATATCACTGCTGGGGACATCATCCAGCTGGAGATATCTGCCGGGGACATCATCCAGCTGGGAGATATCACTGGGGACATCATCAGCTGGGAGATATCGCTGCTGGGGACATCATCCAGCTGGGAGATAACTGCTGAGGACATCATCTAGCTGGGAGATATCACTGCCGGGACATCATCCAGCTGGAGATATCTGCTGGACATCATCATGGGAGATATACTGCTGGGGACATCATCTAGCTGGCGAATATCACTGCCGGGACATCATCCAGCTGGGAGATATCGCTGCTGGGACATCATCCAGCTGGGAGATATCCTGCTGGGACATCATCCAGCTGGGAGATATCACTGCTGGGGACATCATCCAGCTGGGAGATATCACTGCGGGGACATCATCCAGCTGGAGATATCGCTGCTGGGACATCATCCAGCTGGGAGATATCACTGCTGGGGACATCATCAGCTGGGAGTATCACTGCCGGGGACATCATCCAGCTGGGAGATATCACTGCTGGGGACATCATCCAGCTGGGAGATATCACTGCCGGGGACATCATCCAGCTGGAGATATGACTGCTGGGGACTTCATCCAGCTGGGAGATATCACTGCTGGGGACATCCAGCTGGGAGATATCACTGCTGGGGACATCATCCAGCTGGGAATATGACTGCGGGGACATCATCCGCTGGGAGATATCACTGCTGGGGACATCATCCAGCTGGGAGATATCACTGCTGGGACATCATCCAGCTGGGAGATATCACTGCTGGGGACATCATCCAGCTGGGAATATGACTGCTGGGGACTTCATCCAGCTGGGAGATATCACTGCTGGACATCATCCAGCTAGGAGATATCACTGCTGGGACATCATCCAGCTGGGAATATGACTGCGGGGACATCATCCAGCTGGGAGATATCACTGCTGGGACATCTCCAGCTGGGAGATATGACTGCTTGGGACATCATCCTGCTGGGAGATATGACTGTGGGACATCATCCAGCTGGGAGATATGCATGCTGGGACATCATCCAGCTGGGAGATATGACTGCTGGGGACATCATCCAGCTGGGAGATATGCATGCTGGGGACATCATCCAGCTAGGAGATATGACTGCTTGGGACATCATCCAGCTGGGAGATATCGCTGCTGGGGACATCATCGCTGGGAGATATGCATGCTGGGACATCATCCAGCTGGGAGATATGACTGCTGGGGACATCATCCTGCTGGGAGATATGACTGCTGGGGACATCATCCAGCTGGGAGATATGCATGCTGGGGACATCATCCAGCTGGGAGATATGACTGGCGGGACATCATCCAGCTGGGATATCGCTGCTGGGGACATCATCCAGCTGGGAGATATGCATGCTGGGGACATCATCCAGCTGGGAGATATGACTGCTGGGACATCAGCCAGCTGGGAGATATCGCTGCTGGGACATCATCCAGCTGGGAGATATGACTGCTGGGAACATCATCCAGCTGGGAGATATCACTGCTTGGGACATCATCCAGCTGGGAGATATGACTGCTGGGGACATCAGCCAGCTGGGAGATATCGCTGCTGGGGACATCATCCAGCTGGGAGATGTCACTGTTGGGGACATCATCCAGCTGGGAGACATCGCTGCTGGGGACATCATCCAGCTGGGAGACATCGCTGCCGGGGACTTCATCTAGCTGGGAGATATGACTGCTGGGGACATCAGCCAGCTGGGAGATGTCACTGGTGGGGACATCATCCAGCTGGGAGATATCGCTGCTGGGGACATCATCCACCTGGGAGATATCGCTGCTGTGGACATTGTTAAGGTGTGCTGCGAAAGTCTCGAGCAGAGATGGAGAAAAATGGCCCGTGTTAAGGGTGGGTGGGTGGGTGGGTGGGTGAAACTTTAGGACAAGACTTTCAGAAGTTCCCTGACGACACACTGGGGTGGTGTTGAGGTGTTTGTACACAATGAAGTTGACATGTGTGGCGGCGCGTCAAGAATGTGTTAGTAGTAGTGGCGGCCGCTGGGGTGTGGTGGTTGTGTTGCAAGGCGGGAATTTTACTGCCTTTAACGCTTGACCAAACGGTTCCTAGATAAACTATGCAGCGTTAGGGGGACAGACAAACACCTTATTTAACCTAACCTAACCTAACCTAACCTAACCTAATCCCAACCTTACCTAATCCCAATCCCAACTCCAAGCAAACTCTTCCAGGTAGCTTTACGGTTGTTATTCTTCAGGTGAAATGAACTAGAGAGGTGTGTGTGTGTGTGTGTGTGTGTGTGTGTGTGTGTGTGTGTGTGTGTGTGTGTGTGTGTGTGTGTGTGTGTGTGTGTCAGTGATCCTAACTAATTAACTTCATCAACATCATAATTCATCAAATGTATTATGTCATGAGGAAAAAATGGGTGGTTTGAAAGAAAGACGTAAGGAGGGGGGGGGGGAGTGAAGGGCACACACACACACACACACACACACACACACACACACACACGCACACAGGTGAATATGTAACGGACCATATGAAAATTAGGCATCCCAGCTGATTTCACCTGATCACTAAACACTAACCTAATCTAATCCAACACTAACCTAACCCAACGCTAACCTAACCTAACATAACCTAACCCCACCAGATAGTGTTAAGGGTGTCTATTCTTCAGATGGAATAAGCTGGGGTGCGTAATCTTCAGGTGATGATATGTAACTGCACGGGAGGATGCTGTCGGTGATTGACGTGTTAGTCACAATACAGTGTACCAGTCAGAGATGGTCCACAATACAGTGTACCAGTCAGAGATGGTCCACAATACAGTGTACCAGTCAGAGATGGTCCACAATACAGTGTACCAGTCAGAGATGGTCCACAATACAGTGTACCAGTCAGAGATGGTCCACAATACAGTGTACCAGTCAGAGATGGTCCACAATACAGTGTAAATTAGTCAGAGATGGTCCACACAATACAGTGTACTAGGCCAGAGATGGTCCACAATAAGTGTGTACTAGCTGTGAGATGGTCCACAATACAGCAAAATTAGTGCCGTGAGATGGTCCAACACAGTGTACTGAAGTCAGAGATGAACCACAACACAGTAAAATTAGTCGAGAGGTCCACAATACAGTGTACTTGAAGTCAGAGATGGTCCACAATACAGTGTACCAGGGCCAGAGATGGCCCACACAGTGTACTGTCAGGAGATGGTCCACAATACAGTGTAATTAGTCAGAGATGGTCCACAATACAAAAATTAGTCAGAGATGGTCCACAATACAGTGTACCAGCCGTGAGATGGTCCACACACAGTGTACCAGTCAGAGATGGTCCACAATACAGTGTACCAAAGCCAGAGATGGTCCACACGAAAAAACCAGTCAGGAGATGGTCCACACACAGTAAAAATTAGCCAGAGATGGTCCACAATACAGTGTACCAGCCAGAGATGGTCTGATGGACACAGTGTACCAGCCAGAGATGGTCCACGGTCACAGTAAAAATTAGGCCAGAGATGGCCCTACACACAGTGTACTAGTCAGAGATGGTCCACAATACAGTGTACCAGCCAGAGATGGTCCACAATACAGTTTACTAGTCAGAGATGGTCCACAACAGTGTACTAAAGCCAGAGATGGTCTCACAACACAGTGTACTAGTCAGAGATGGTCCACACACAGTGTACTAGTCAGAGATGGTCCACAATACAGTGTACCAGTCAGATGGTCCACAACACAGTAAAATTAAAACAGAGATGGTCCACAATACAGTGTAATTGAGTCAGAGATGGTCCACAATGCAGTGTACTAGTCAGAGATGGTCCACAATACAGTGTACTAGTCAGAGATGGTCCACAATACAGTGTACCAGTCAGAGATGGTCCACACACAGTGTAACAGTCAGGAGATGTCCACAAATACAGTGTACTAGCTGAGATGGTTCACAAATACAGTAAAATTAAAGCCAGAGATGGTCCACAAATACAGTGTACCAGCCAGAGATGACCACCAACACAGTGTACTAGGCTGAGATGGTCCACAATACAGTGTACTAGTCAGAGATGGTCCACAATAAGGCAAAATTAGTCAGAGATGGTCCACAATGCAGCAAAATTAGTCAGAGATGGTCCACAATGTGCGTACTAGTCAAAGATGGTCCACAATACAGTAAAACAACAGAGATGGTCCACAACACAGTGTACTAGTCAGAGATGGTCCACAATACAGTGTAATTAGTCAGAGATGGTCCACAATACAGTGTACCAGTCAGAGATGGTCCACAATACAGTGCACCAGTCAGATGGTCCACAATACAGTGTACTAGCCAGAGATGGTCTGCAAATACAGTGTACTCAGCCGAGATGGTCCACAATACAGTTTAATTAGTCAGAGATGGTCCACACACAGTGTACTAGCCAGAGATGGTCCATAATACAGTGTACTAGTCAGAGATGGGTCCACACACAGTGTAATTAGCCAGAGATGGTCCAGCTAACATGGAAAGTGTAATTAAAGTCAGAGATGGTCCACAATACAGTGTACTAACAGAGATGGTCCACAATACAGTGTACTAGCTAGAGATGGTCCACAATACAGTGTACTAGCTGGAGATGGTCCACACACAGTACTAGTCAGAGATGGCCCACAACAAGGTGTGTACTAGGTCAGGAGATGGTCCACAATACAGTGTAAAATTAGGCCAGAGATGGTCCACAATACAGTAAAATAAGTCAGAGATGGTCCACACAGTGTACCAGCCAAAGATGGTCCACACAGTATACCACTTCCAGAGATGGTCCACAATACAGTGTACCAGTCAGAGATGGCCCACAATACAGTAAAAGTTAGCCAGAGATGGTCCACAATACAGCAAAATAGTCAGATGGTCCACAATACAGTGTACTCAGTTTTCAGGATGGTCCACAACACAGTGTACTTAGTCAGAGATGGTCCACACACAGTGTACTAGTCAGAGATGGTCCACAACAGTGTACTAGTCAGGATGGTCCACAATACAGTGTACTAGTCAGAGATGGTCCACAATACAGTGTACTGTAGTCAGAGATGGTCCACAATACAGTGTACTAGTCAAAGATGGTCCACAAATACAGTAAAATTAAACAGAGATGGTCCACAATACAGTGTACCAGTCAAAGATGGTCCACAACAGGTACCAGTCAAAGATGGTCCACAATACAGTGTACCAGTCAGAGATGGTCCACAATACAGTGTACCAGTCAGAGATGGTCCACAATACAGTGTACCAGTCAGAGATGGTCCACAATACAGTGTACCAGTCAGAGATGGTCCACAATACAGTGTACCAGTCAGAGATGGTCCACAATACAGTGTACCAGTCAGAGATGGTCCACAATACAGTGTACCAGTCAGAGATGGTCCACAATAGCCCACAGATTGTGTTTGGTCATCGAATAAGGTAATGGAGCCGTGAGACTCGATGACGCCTCAACTCTGTGGTCAAACTGAATATATAATGAAGTGTTCAGGTGGTGTGCGAGTCATTAGAGAGAGAGAGAGAGAGAGACGCTTGGTCACACCTTCCTCACGGGCATGGATGATAGAGGCCATTGTGGCTTTGTTATTGATTCACTCTTGTGTTCGAAATAAGTTTGATTTGTTATTTGATGTTTGTTTTTGTTTATCAGCCATTGTCGTTGTTAGAATACACCAGTGTTCATTAGATACGTATTACTTTTGTGAGGAATATTATACTTCCTCTGGTGTTATCCTCGTGTATATAGGAACAGTATATAGCATTGATGAATATACCTCTCCTGATCTTGGTATTTATTTTTTTCAATATATCTCCCTCTGATATTCCTCTGTGATATTTCTCCCACCTTTACTCAATCTTCCATGACTGTAGCGGCGGCGCAGGCATTAACGTTCTCTTGTCCTGTCGTAAACACCTGAGATTAGTATCATCTTGCAACCGACGGCGCGGCCATCATCACACTGGTCTCTCGCTTCAGGGACCTCTGAGACCTGGTAAACACGTGGCCACTGGGGGATGGTCTCTATGTCTTCCTAGTTTGTAATTGGTTGGTATCTAAGCTTTTCCTGGCTTGTTGGTGGATATTTATGCCTTTTCTAGCTTCTAATTGGTCGGTATCTAAGCTTTTCCTGGTTTATAATTGGTTGGTATTTTCATATTTTCCCGGTTTGTAATTGGTTGGTACAATCTACACATTTCCTGACTTGTAATTGGTTGGTATCTATGCCTTTCCTGGCTTCTAATTGGTTGAGAAATGTCTGGGTATCTCTGCTGATGTTCCTTAGTTTTGGTTGGAGTAGGACCATGACACACACACACACACACACACACACACCTCAAGCATCTCTTAACACCATCTTGGCTCCTCACTGTCCGGTTGTGCCTTTGTGGCCAGAGTGACAATGGTGGTCCCCGACGCTGCCTGATAAAGAAGGCTGCCCATTGTCACCCCCGCACCTTCTTCAGGAGCCACACAAAACTTACCTGGAAGCGACGGTCACACAGGTGGCACTCTCAGTGTTATAAGCGGCCTAAATAGTTACGTTAATCATGCACCAGTCACCCATTTTTCGTTACCATTTTGTGTTACAGAAATTAAATAAAATTGCACCATAAAGATAGGAAAAATAAAGTAATTAAAGAAAAAAAAAGAAAAAAAATATGGTCATCAGATAAGTGTTGGACGTCAGAGGTCAGCTCAGGTCAGGTCAGGTGAAGACTAAGATGGCGGGTAATTACATATCAGTTAATCCCGGGTGTTCAATGGTGAAGTGACGACCGGCGACTCCTCTATTGTTGAGTCCAGGGGAGATAGTGATCACCAGGCACCACCACGGCCCGGTCTCCTGCTGGTGAGGTGCTGGCGGGAGGAAGGAGTTAATGTCTTGCTTACCAGGAGAGGAAGGAGTGTTGTTGACGCTGCTGGCGGAGTGTGTGTGGGAGGGGGAGGGGGGGGGGCTCGGATCACCCCTTGCTACACCACCACCACCACCACTACCACACCACTACCACCACCACCACCACCACCACCACCACCACCACCACCACCACCACCACCACCACACCACCACCACCACCACCACCAATTACACCACCACCACTACCAAGCACCACTCACACTATCACCAACTCACCACACCACACCACCTCAAATACACTACCACCACCACTACACTACCACCACAACTACACTACCACCACAACTACACTACCACCACTACACTACCACCACTACTACCACTACAACACAACAAATGGCCTCGAGCCTCCCCCAATAGCCACACCTTCGCCGCCATTTTATTACCTTAATATTAAATATCCTAATACATAAGTAGCTATCATAGCTGTGTTGAGTTAGTTGAGCCGCAGATCTATGCGGCATTCAGTGACTATAGTCTCATAGTCAATATCTGCAGCAGTTGTCGGCATTGGGGCCGAAGCTCTCGTTCCCCTGAGACAGAGCAAAGCCGACCGAAGGAGAGAGAAGGACAGTCGACATCTCATCCAGGCTGTAACATAACTTCTGGGCTGCTGCTTCTCTTCGGAGATCACCTCCGCGAGTCTGGCGTAGAAACATCTTGCACTTGGTCCCATCCCACCAGAGGCTGTGAACACTAGAGGAGTGAAACTGCCTTGATCAACGTTCTGAATTCTCTCCCCGTATGCCCTTATCTTGTCGTTCTCGTTCCTCCTGTGTGCAGCATCGAGAGCTAAGTTACGGTAAAATGCGGCCATGGGATAAAAAATCCTGATGTCGAAGGAGGCTCGTTGTCCCCGTGTTCAGAATCCTCGAGCACTGACGTCAACACGGGCTTGCTGGATGTAAGTGAAGTCCTATGTTGGAAAGATCTCACCGTCCAATGGAAGGATGGTCGGTTTTACCATTACACACCACCACCACCACCACCTCTGCCACTACTGCTATGACCTCACCACTGTTACTGAGAGAAAATTAATCCCACTTTCGTTTTTCCCACCATACACCCCTCATTAACATGTACTCATCCACATGTACCAATCACAGCACGTACCAACCACAGCATGTACTCATCCACATGTACTCATCCACATGTACTCAATCACAGCATGTACCAACCACAGCATGTACTCATCCACATGTACTCATCCACATGTACTCAACCACAGCATGTACTCAACCACAGCATGTACTCATCCACATGTACTCAACCACAGCATGTACTCATCCACGTGTACTCATCTACAGCATGTACTAACCACAGCATGTACTCATCCACATGTACTCATCCACAGCATGTACTCAACCACAGCATGTACTATCCACATGTATCAACCACAGCATGTACTATCCACATGTACCAACCACAGCATGTACTCATCCACGTCACTATCAGCATGTACCAACCACAGCATGTACTCATCCACATGTATATCCACAGCATATACCAACACAGCATGTACTCATCCACATGTACTATCCACAGCATGTACTACCACAGCATGTACTCATACATGTACCTCATCCACAGCATGTACTCAAATGACAGCATGTACCATCACATGCATCACCACAGCATGTACTCATCCATATACTCAACCACAGCATTGAATCCTAAACAAATAAACCGATAATATACATCCACATAGTATACACCCAGTGCATGGCCACACCCGCTGACCCACTCTAACAAATTTGAATACCCACCCCACCTACCTAGTAATTCATTCACACTAAGCGATCAACCCCATCTACTATCTACTCCCACCCAGCCATAGAACCCATTCAATCTCCAGCTCACTCCACCGGGCCCACCCCATCTACCTGCAGGTCATCGAGAGTAAACAAAAAAATGGGAACTGTAGCATGATATGAGGAGGTGTGAAGAGGGGGGTGAGGGTGGGGGTGAGGGTGAGGGTGGGGTGAGGGGGGGGTGGGGGTGAGTGAGGGTGAGGGGGGGTGGGGGTGAGGTGGGGGGTGGGGTGGGGTGAGGGGGGGGCCTGTGTTTAGTAAGGGCTCTTCTATTCATGATGGAGGGCTACACGCTTACACACACACACACACACGTTTCACATCACACACACACACACACACGCATCTCACACACCCACCTACACACACACACACACACACACACGCCTCATACACACACACACACACACACACACACACACACACACAACACACACACACGCCCTTACACTTCCTACAACTCCTTTTAACCTCCGGTCGATAGTTGGTTGGTTGAGGCGAGAGTTTTGGTGAGTTTTGGTGGAGGTGTGGGGTGGTAGTTGAGAGATAAGGAGGTAGTGAGGTGAGGGGGTGGAGGTGTGTGAGGGTGGTAGTTGAGAGGTACTGAGTAGTGAGGTGGGGAGGGTGGAAGGAGGAGGGCTGGAGGTAGGTGAGGGTGGAGGGTGGTAGCTGAGAGGTGCTGGAGGTAGAGGTGTGAGGGGGGTGGAGGTGTGAGGGAGGAAGTTGAGAGGTACTGGAGTAGTGAGGTGAGGGGGTGGAGGTGTGAGGGTAGGAAGGAGGTACTGAGAGGTAGTGAGGTGTGAGGGGGGTGGGAGGTGTGAGGGGTGGTAGTTGGAGAGGTACTGGAGGTAGGAGGTGAGGGCGAAGGAGAGGTACTGCTAGTGAGGTGAGGTAGTAGGAGGTGCTGGAGGTAGTGAGGAGGGGGTGGAGGTGAGGGGTGGTGGAAGGAGAGGACTGGAGGTAGGAGGTGTGAGGGGGTGGAGGTGAGGTGGTAGTTGAGAGGACTGGAGGTAGTGAGGTGTGAGGGGTGGAGGTGAGGGGTGAGAGGTACTGAGGAGAGGGAGGTGGAGGTGGAGGGAGGGCTGAGGCACTGAGGTAGGAGGTGTGAGGGTGGTAGTTGAGAGGTACTGGAGGTAGTGAGGTGTGAGGGTGGTAGTTGAGAGGTGCTGGAGGTAGTGGAGGGGTGTGAGGGTGGTGTTGAGGAGGTACTGGAGGTAGTGGAGGTGAGGTGGGAAGGAGGACTGGGAGGAAGAGGTGGGAGGGTGGTAGTTGAGAGGTACTGGGAGGTAGTGAGGTGTGAGGGTGGTTGTTGAGAGGTACTGGAGGTAGGAGGTGAGTGGTAGTGAGAGGTGTGGGAGGTAGTGAGGTGAAGGTAGGAGAGAGGTACTGGAGGTAGGGAGGTGAGAGGGTGGTGGTTGAGAGGTGCTGAAGGTAGTGAGGTGTGAGGTGGTAGATGGAGAGGCACTGGAGGTAGTGAGTGTGAGGGTGGTAGCTGAGAGGTGCTGGAGGCAGGAGGGTGAGGAAGCTGAGAGCAACTGGAGGAGTGAGGTGTGGAGGGTGGTTGTTGAGAGGTACTGGAGGTAGTGAGGTGTGAGGTGATTGTTGAGAGGTACTGGAGGTAGTGAGTGTGAGGGTGGTTGTTGAGAGGTGCTGGTAGTGAGGTGAGAGGTGGGAGGTGAGGGTAGTAGTTGAGAGGTACTGGAGGGGTGGGAGGTGTGAGGGTGGTTGTTGAGAGGTGCTGGAGGTAGGAGGTGTGAGGGTGGTGGAGGTGTGAGGGTGGTAGTTGAGAAGGCACTGGAGGTAGTGAGGTGTGAGGGGGTGGAGGTGGAGGGGTGGAGTTGAGAGGTACTGGAGGTAGTGAGGTGAGGGGTGGGTTGGAGAGGTGCTGGAGGTAGTGAGGTGAGGTGGGTGGAGGTGTGAGGGTGGTTATGAGGTGCTGGAGAGTAGGAGGTTTGGTGGGGTGTGAGGGGTGGTTGTGAGAGGTACGGAGGTAGGGAGGTGTGAGAGTGTGAGGTGTGAGGGTGGTTGTGTGAGGTACTGGGGTAAGGGGGTGGAGGTGGAGGTTTGCTGAGAGGCACTGAGGTAGTGAGGTGAGAGTGGTGGAGGTGTTAGGGTGGTTGTTGTGAGGTACTGGAGGTAGTGAGGAGGGGTGAGGTGATAGGTGTTAGGAGAGTACTGAGGTAGTGAGGTGAGGGTGAGTTGAGAGGTACTGGAGGTAGGAGGTGTGAGGGTGGTAGATGAGGCACTGGAGGTGTGAGGTGTGAGGGGGTGGAGGTGTGGAGGGTGGTTGTTGGAGAGGCATTGAGGTAGTGAGGTGAGGGTGGTAGTTGAGAGGTACTGGAGGTAGTGAGGTGAGGGTGGTTGTTGAGAGGTACTGGAGGTAGGAGGTGAGGGGAGGAAGCTGAGAGGTACTGAGGTAGGAGGTGAAAGGGGTGGAGGTGTGAGGGGTGGTTGTTGAGAGGTACTGAGGTAGTGAGGTGTGAGGGTGGTGGAGGTGGAGGTGGTTGTTGAGAGGTGCTGGAGGTAGTGAGGTGTGAGGGGTGGAGGTAAGAGGGTGAAGGTTAAGAGGTACTGGAGGTAGTGAGGTGTGAGGGTGGTTGTTGAGAGCTGGAGGTAAGGAGGTTTGAGGATGAGGTGAGGTGGTTGTTGAGAGGTGCTGGAGGTGTGAGGTGAGGTGGAGGTGAGGGTGGTTGTTAATGAGGCACTGGAGGTAGTGAGGGAGGGTGTACTGAGGTAGTGAGGTGGAGGTGGAGGTGGTTGCTGGAGAGGTGCTGGAGGTAGTGTGAGGTGGGAGGGGGTGGGAGGCGTGAGGGTGGTTAGCAGTGAGGCACTGGAGGCAGGAGAGGGACAGAGGTGAGGGTGGTTGTTATGAGGTGCTGGAGGTAGTGAGGTGTGTGGGGTGGAGGTGTGAGGGTGGTTGTTGGGAGGTACTGGAGGTAGTGAGGTGTGAGGGTGTGGAGGTGTGGTGGTTGTTGAGGTACTGAGTAGTGAGGGTGGTGGAGGTGCAGGGTGGTTGTTGAGGAGGTACTGGAGGTAGTGAGGTGTGAGGTGGTTGTTGAGGGTACTGGAGGTAGTGAGGGGTGAGGGGGAGGTAGAGGTGTGAGGGTTGTTGTGAGGCACTGGAGGTAGTGAGGTGTGAGGGTGTGGAGGTGTGAGGGTGGTTGTTGTGGTGCACGGAGGTTGGTGTGAGGTGTGAGGGGTGGAGGTGTGAGGGTGATTGTTGTGAGGTACTGGAGGTTAGTGAGGTGTGAGGGGTGGAGGTGTGAGGATGGTTGTTGTGAGGTACTGGAGGTGGTGTGGTGTGTGAGGGAGGTTGTTGTGATTTACTGGAGGTGGTGAGGTGTGGTGATGGGTTGTGGTACTGGAGGCAGTGAGGTGTGAGGGTGGTGGAGGTGTGAGGGTGGTTGTTGAGGAGGTGCTGGAGGTGAGTGAGGGTGTGAGGGGTGGGGTTGTGCGGTACTTGGTGGTGAGGTGTGTGAGGGGTGGTGGAGGTGTGAGGGTGGTTGTTGAGAGGTACTGGAGGTGTGGTGAGGTGTGAGGTGATGGGTTGTGAGGTACTTGAGGTAGTGAGGTGTGAGGGTGAGTGGAGGTGTGAGGGGAGGTGGGGGTGTGAGGGGTGGTTGTTGAAGAGGTACTGGAGGTAGTGAGGTGTGAGGGTGATGGGTTGTGAGGTACTGGAGGCAGTGAGGTGTGGGGGTGGTGGAGGTGTGAGGGTGGTTGTTGAGAGGTACTGGAGGTAGTGAGGTGTGTGAGGGTGATGGGTTGTGAGGTGTTACTGGAGGTGAGTGGTGTGAGGTGGAGGAGGTGTGAGGGTGGTTGTTGAGAGGTACTGGAGGTAATGAGGTGTGAGGGTGATGGGTTGTGAGGTTCTGGAGGTAGTGAGGTGTGAGGGTGGTGGAGGTGTGGGGTGGTTGAGAGGTACTGGAGGTTATGAGGTGTGAGGGTGATGGGTGGTAAAGGAGTACTTGAGTAGTGAGTGTGAGGGTGATGGAGTGTGAAGGGTTGATGGGTTTGTAGGTACTGGAGTAGTGAAGAGGTGTGAGGGGTGGTTGTTGCGAGAGTGCTAGGTAGCAAGGTGTGGTAGTGGAGGTGTGAGGGTGGTTGTTGAGGAGGTACTGGAGGTAGTGAGGTTTGAGGGTGTGGAGGTGTGAGGGGGTTGGTGAGAGGTACTGGAGGTTATGAGGTGTGAGGGGTGATGGGTAGTGAGGTACTTGAGGTGAGTGAGGGGGGATGGAGGTGGAGTGATGGGTTTGTGAGGTACTGAGGTAGTGAGGTGTGAGGGTGGTTGTTGCAGGTACTGGAGGTGGCGAGGTGTGAGAGAATTGGAGGTGTGAGGGTGGTTGTTGAGAGGTACTGGAGGTAGCGAGGTGTGAGGGTATTGGAGGTGTGAGGGGGTTGGGAAGAGGTACTGGAGGCCACAGCAGCAGCAGAGCCACCACAAGAACAAAATAACATACAAGAACAGTGAGCAAGACAACCAACTTAGCAAGAACATAACAGCAGAACAACCCCAGTAATGATTGATACGAAGAACACAGAAGAACAAAACATTAAATACAGGAATAACAGAACTCACAGTACATTTAGGAGTAAGAACAAAGTGAGAACATGTATGGCTTAGAAAATAGAACATATAAGAACGCTGAGAACAAATGAAATATAAAATAAATAACATAACAAATAGAAGAACGATTAAATATCAATAACAAAAGAAAATAACAATAACTTGGAAGTACTAGAACAGAAGAACACGGTTGATAGAAAACAATAACAAGTGAAAAGATCATGTATTAGAACATCAAGAACAGGCTGAAGAACAAATGAGGGTATATAACATTTGAATAACAAGATGATTGGAGGAGGATAGAAGATGGGAAGAGAAAGGGGGAGAAGGATAGAGGAAAAAGAGAGGAGAGGGGTAGAGGGAGGCTGAAGAGAGTTAGGAGGAGAGAGGAAATGAGGAGGAGGAAAATGAGGAATAGAGGTAAGGGGAGGGAGGAGGAAGAGGTAAGGAAGAAAGTTGGAAAAGAGGGGGTAGAAAAAGACGAAGAGAGGAGGAGGAGGAGGAACAGAGGTGGGGGGCAGGGGTGGGGGCAGGACGTGGAGGTGGGGGGCAGGAGGAGGGGGGGCAGGACGTGGGAGGTGGTCTCTGGTCTCCGTGGGGAGTCTTACAGCCACTCAACAAATTACATTAGCTGCCACATCCCCGGAGACCCTCGTGCCACTGTCCCTCCTCCTCTGCTCTTCTTCCTCTTCCTCCTCACTCCTCCTCCTCCCTCCTTCAACTCCTCCTCCTCATCACTCCTCCTCCTCCTCCTCCTCCTACACCTCCTTCTCCTCACCTACACCTCCTTCAACTTCTCCTCCTCCTACACCTCCTTCTCCTCCTCCTACACCCCTCTTCAACTCCTCCTCCTACCCCCTCCTTCAGCTCCTCCTCCTACACCCCCCCTTCAGCTCCTCCTCTACCCCCCTTCACCTCCTCCTACACCCCCCTCCTTCCACCTACCTCCTCCCTCACCCCTCCCTTCACCTCCTCCTCCTACACCCCCTCCTCAGCTCCTCCTCCTACACCCCCCTCCTTCAGCCTCCTCCTCCTCCAACACCCCTCCCTTCTCCTCCTACACCCCCTCCTTCTCCTCCTCCTACACCCCTCCTTCTCCTCCTCCTCCTACACCCCCCTCCTTCACTTCTCCTCTCCTACACCCCCTCCTTCTCCTCCTCCTACACCCCCTCCTCCTTCCCTTCTCCTCCCTACACCCCCCTCCCTTCTCCTCCTCCCACACCCCTCCTTCTCCCTCCTCCCTACACCCCTCCTTCCTCCTCCTCCCTACACCCCCCTCCTTCTCCTCCCCACACCCCCTCCTTCCTCCCTCCCTCCTACACCCCCCTCCTTCTCCTCCTCACCCCCTCCTTCTCCTCCTCCTACACCCCCTCCTTCTCCTCCTCCTACCCCTCCTTCTCCTCCTCTCCCTACCCCTCCTTCTCCTCCTCCCTACACCCTCCTTCTCCCTCCTCCTACACCCCCTCCTTCCTCCTCCTCCTACACCTCTTCCTCCTCCTACACCCCCTCCTTCAGCTTCTCCTCCTCCTACACCCCTTCTCCTCCTCCTACACCCCTTCTCCTCCTTCTCCTACACCCCCTCCTTCTCCTCCTCCTACACCCCTCCTTCTCCTCTCCTACACCCCTCCCTTCTCCTCCTCCTACACCCCCCCTCCTTCTCACCTCCTCTCCTCCCCCTCCTTCTCCTCCTCCTACACCCCTCCTTCTCCTCCTCTACACCCTCCTTCTCCCTCCTCCTCACCTCCTCTCCCTCCTTCTCCTACCCCTCCTTCTCTCCCCTACACCCCCTCCTCCCTACACCCCTCCCTTCTCCTCCTCCTACACCCCTCCTTCTCCTCCTCCTACACCCCTCCTTCCTCCTCCTCCCTCCCACCCCCTCCTTCTCCCTCCTCCTACACCCCCTCCTTCTCTCCCTACACCCCTCCTTCTCCCTCCTCCTACACCCCTCTCCTTCTCCTCCCTCTACACCCCTCCTTCTCCCTCCCCTACCCCCCTCCTTCTCCTCCTCCTACACCCCCTCCTTCTCCTCCTACACCCTCCTTCTCCTCCTTCTACACCTCTCTTCTCCCCTCTACACCCTCCTTCTCCTCCTCCCTACACCTCCCTCTTCTCCTCCTCTCCACCCCCTCCCTACTCCCCCTCCTACACCCCCTCCTTCTCCCCTCTCCCTACACCCCTCCTTACTCCTCCTCCTACACCCCCTCCTTCTCCTCCTCCTACACCCCTCCTTCTCCTCCTCCTACACCCCCCTCCTTCTCCTCCTCCCCACCCCCCCTCCTTCTCCTCCTCCTACACCCTCCTTCTCCTCCTCCTACACCCCCCTCCTTCTCCTCCTCTACACCCCTCCTTCTCCTCCTCCTACACCCCCTCCTTCTCCTCCTCCTACACCCCCCTCCTTATCCTCCTCCCTACACCCCTCCTTCTCCCTCTCCTACCCCTCCTTCTCCTCCTACACCCCTCCCTTCTCCTCCTCCTCACCCCTCTTCCTCCCCTACACCCCCCCTCCTTCTCCCTCCTCCTACACCCCTCCTTCTCTCCTCCCTACACCCCCCTCCTTCTCCCTCCTCCTACACCCCTCCTTCTCCTCTCCTACACCCCTCCTTCTCCTCCTCCTACACCCCCTCCTTCTCCTCCTCCTACACCCCCTCCTCCCTACACCCCCTCCTTCTCTCCTCTCACCCCCTCCTTCCCTCCTCCTACACCCCTCCCTCCTCCCACCTCCTTCTCCTCCTCCTACACCCCTCCCTTCCTCCTCCTCCTACACCCCTCCCCTTCTCCCCTCCTTCTCCTCCTCCTACACCCCCTCCTTCTCCTCCTCCTACACCTCCTTCTCCTCCTCCTACACCCTCCTTCTCCTCCTCCCTACACCCCCTCATTCTCCCCTCCTTCTCCTCACTCCTACCCCCTCCTTCCCTCCTCCTACACCCCTCCCTCCTCCCACCTCCTTCTCCTCCTCTACACCCCTCCTTCTCCTCCTCCTACACCCCCTCCTTCTCTCCTCCTCCTACACCCCCTCCTTCTCTCCCTCCCCCTCCTTCTCCTCCTCCTACACCCCTCCTTCTCCCCTCCTTTTCCTCCTCCTCCCCCCTCCTTCTCCTCCTCCTACACCCCCTCCTTCTCCCTCCCTCCTACACCCTCCTTCTCCTCCTCCTCCCACCTCCTTCTCCTCACCACCCCGCCTTCCTCCTCCACCACATCCTCATTCTCCATCCTTCTCCTCCTCCTCACCCCTCCTTCTCCTCCTCACCCCCTCCTTCTCCCCTCCTTCTCCTCCTCCACCCCCTCCTTCTCCTCCTCCCTACACCCCCTCCTTCTCCTCCTCCTACACCCCTCCTTCCTCCTCTACCCTCCTACACCCCTCCTTCTCCTCCTCCTACACCCCCCTCCTCCTCCTCCCTACACCCCCTCCTTCTCCTCCTCCTTCTCTCCCTCCTCCCTACACCCCTCCTTCTCCTCCTCCTCACCTCCTTCCCCCCCTCCTCCTCCACCCCTCCTTCTCCTCCTCCTACACCCTCCTTCCTCCACTCCTCCCTCACACCCCTCCTTCTCCTCTCCCACACCCCCTCTTTCTCCTCCTCCTACACCCCTCCTTCTCCTCCTCCCTACACCCTCCTTCTCCTCCTCCTACACCTCACTTCTCCTCCTCCTACACCCTCCTTCTCCTCCCTCCTACACCTCCTCCTCACCCCTCCTTCTCCCCCCTCCTTCTCCTCCTCCTACACCCCCTCCCTTCTCCTCCTCCTCCCCACCCCCTCCTTCCCTCCTCCTACACCCCTCCTTCTCCTCCTCACCACCCTCCTTCTCCTCCTCCTCACCCCTCCTTCTCCTCCTCCCACACCCCCTCCTTCTCCCTCCTCCTACACCCCCCCTCCACCTCCTCCCTCCTTCTCCTCCTCCTACCCCCCCTCCTTCTCCTCCTCCTACACCCTCCTTCTCCTCCTCCCTACACCCTCCTTCTCCCTCCCTCACCCTCCTTCACTCCTCCCTACACCCCCCCTCCTTCTCCTACCTACTACCCCCCCCTCCTTCTCCTCCTCCTACACCCCCTCCTACACCCCCTCCCTACACCCCTCCTTCTCCTCCCTCCCCCCTCTCCTTCTCCTCCTCCCACCCCTCCTTCTCTCCCTCCCTCCTCCCTCCTTCAGCTCTCTACACCCCCCCTCCTTCTCCTCCTCCTACACCCCCCTCCTTCTCCTCCTCCTCACCCCCTCCACCCCCTCCTTCAGCTCCTCTACACCCCCTCCCTTCTCCTCCCTCCCTGCCCCCTCCTTCTCCTCCTCCCTACACCCCCCTCCCCTCTCTCCTCTACACCCCCCTCCCTTCCCTCCTCCCACCCCTCACCACACCCCCCTCCTTCTCCTCCTCCTACACCCCCCCTCCTTCCTCCTCCTACACCCCCTCCTTCTCCTCCTCCCTACACCCCCTCCTACACCCCCCCTCCTTCCCCTCTCTCACCCCTCCTTCCCTCCTCTACACCTCTTCCCTCCTCCTACACCCCTCCTTCTCCTCACTCCTCACCCCTCCTTCTCCCTCCTCCTCACCCCCCTCCTTCCCTCCTCCACCTCCTCCCACACTCCTCCTCACCCCCTCCTTCTCCTCCTCCCACCTCCTTCTCCTCCTTCTCCTCCTTCTCCCACCCCCTCCTTCTCCTCTCTACCCCCTCCTTCTCCTCCTTCTCCACCCCCTCCTTCTCCTCCTCCTACACCCCTCCTTCTCTCTCCACCCCTCCTCCTCCCCCCCTCCTTCTCCTCCTCCTCACACCCCCTCCTTCTCCTCCTCCTACACCCTCCTTCTCCTCCTCCCTCACCCCCCCTCCTTCTCCTCCTCCACACCTCCTTCTCCCCCACCTTCTCCTCCTCTACACCTCCTTCTCCTCCTCCTACACCCCTCCTTCTCCTCCTCCTACACCCCCTCCTTCTCCTCCTCCTCACCCCCTCCTTCTCCCCCTCCTTCTCCTCTTCCCTCACCCCCTCCTTCTCCTCCTTCTCCACCCCCTCCTTCTCCTCCTCCTCCCCCCCTCCTTCTCCTCCTCCTACACCCCCTCCTCCTACACCCCCCTCCTTCTCCTCCTCCTACACCCCTCCTTCTCCTCCTCCTACACCCCCTCCTTCTCCTCCTCTACACCCCCTCCTTCTCCCCTCTTCTCCTCCTCCTACCCCCTCCTTCTCCTCCCTCCTACACCCCTCCTTCTCTCCTCCTCCTACACCCCCCTCCTTCTCCTCCTCCTACACCCCTCCTTCTCCCCTCTTCTCCCTCCTCCTCACCCCCTCCTTCTCCTCCTTCTCCACCCCCTCCTTCTCCTCCTCCTACACCCTCCTTCTCCTCCTCCTCACCCCCTCCTCCTACACCCCTCCTTCTCCTCCTCCTACACCCCTCCTTCCTCCTCCTACACCCCTCCTTCTCCTCTCCTACACCTCCTTCTCCTCCTCCACCTCCTTCTCCTCCTTCTCCACCCCTCCTTCTCCTCCTCCTACACCCCTCCTTCTCCTCCTCCTACCCCCCCTCCTCCTCACCCCCTCCTTCTCCTCCTCCCTACACCCCCTCCTTCCCTCCTCCTACCCCCCTCCTCTACACCCCCTCCTTCTCCTCCTCCACCCCCCTCCCTTCTCCCTCCTCCTACACCCCTCCTTCTCCTCCTCCTACACCCCCTCCTTCCCCTCCTCCTACACCCCTCCTTCTCCTCCTCCTACACCCCTCTCCTCCCCCTCCTCCTACACCTCCTTCCTCCTCCTACACCCCCCTCCCACACCTCTGTATGTATAACACAACTCTCTCTAAAGCTGTAGTTCTTTAAGAGTTATATAAGTAATCTCTATAAAGCTTTATTTTTGTGTCCCCATATGATCCTCTCTCTCTCTCTCTCTCTCTCTCTTCATTTATATATCATTTATATGTCATTATATATCATTCACTCACCTCGTCAATCACCTCCACCACTCACTTCGTCATTCACTCACCCGTCACCACCTCACCTCGTCACCACTCACATCGTCACCACCACCCGTCACCACTCACCACTTACTCACCTCGTCACCACTTACTCACCTGTCACCACCACCACCTGTCACCACCACCACCACCTCATGTCAATCACCACCACCACCCTGTCAATCACCTACCACCACCTCATCACCACCACCTCGCTCACCACTCACCACCACTCACCTCGTCACCACCACTCACCACCACCACCTGTCAATCACTCACCACCACCTCGTCAATCACCACTCACCTCGTCACCACTCACCTCATCACCCTCACCACCACTTACTCACCTCGTCACTTACTCACCTCCTCACCACTACCTCGTCACCACCACTACTCGTCACCACTTACTACCTGTCACCACTTATCACCTCGTCACCACTCATCCCTCGTCACCACCACCACCCTGCTCACTCACCACCACTTCACCACCCGTCACCACCACTCACCCCGTCACCACCTCACCACCCCGTCACCACCACCACCACATCGTCACCACCACCATCGCTCACTCACCACCACCTGTCACCACCACTCACCTCGTCACCACCCATCGTCACCACCACTTACTCACCTCGTCACCACTATCTCGTCACCACTCACCTCGTCACTCACTCACCACCACCTGTCACCACCACCACTTGGTCATTCACTCACCCTCCTCACCACCACCACCTCACCTCGTCACCACCACCACCTGCCCACCACCCAACTCGTCACTCGCTCACCACCACCTCGTCACCACTCACCTCACCCGCCACCACCACCACCTCGCCACCTCACACGTCACCACCACATCGTCACTCACCACCACCACCTCGTCACCACTCAACTCGTCACCACCACCACTCACCACCACTCGTCACCACCACTACTCCTCGTCACCACCACATCGTCACTCACCACTTACTCACCTCGTCACTCACCACCACCACTCTGTCATTCACCACCCGTTACCACTACCTCGTCACCACCACATCGTCACCACCGTCGTCACCACTAACATCGTCACCACTCACCGTCACCACCACTCACCTCGTCACCACCACCACCACTCTCGTCATTCATCCACCTCGTCACCACCTCACCACCACCCCGTCACCACCACCTCAATCACCACCACCACCCTCCTCACCACCACCACCTCGTCACCACCACTCACCCGTCATCACCTCGTCACCACTCGCTCACCTCGTCACTCACCTGTCACCACCACCACCTCGTCACCACTCACCTGTCACTCACTACTCGTCACCACCGTCACCACCTCACTCACCCTCGTCACTTACTGTGTATCTTTTATCTAACATATTGGGAAAATACTTGATAAATAAGGAATTAGGAACGAATTAGTTGATAAATAAAGTGACTAAGACAAGGACGATGATAAGAAGGTAGAATAGGCGAAGGAGGAGAAGAGGTGAGAGAAGGGAGGAGAGGCAAGGGGGGCAGGAGGAAAGGAGAGAGAGAGAGAGAGACTTGATAGTGCGGAGAGAGAAAGGAGACACCAGCCAGAGAGAGAGAGAGAGAGAGAGAGAGAGAGAGAGAGCATCATCCTCGGTCGACAGATTCAATCAATAACATTCGCCTCTGATCACATTTTTGATGCGGTGTTGCCAGCAGGTGGTCCCACACTCCGCCAGTTGCCTCCCCACCACCAGATTACCGACCACCTAAACTTTGTGGGCGGGATAGTTAGCGGGCGGTATAGTTATTGGGTGGAATAGTTAGTAGGTGGGATAGTTAGTGGGTGGAATAGTTAGTGGTGGGATAGTTAGTGGGTGGGATAGTTAGTGGTGGGATAATTAGTGGGTGGGAAGTTAATGGGCGGGATAGTTAGTGTGAGAAAGTTAGTGGGTGGAATAATTAGAGTGGAATAGTTAGGTGGATAGCTATGGCGATAGTTAGTGGCGGATAGTTAGCTGGATAGTTAGTGGGTGGAGTAGTTAGTGGGTGGAATAGTTAGTGGGCGGAATAGTTAGTGAGTGGATAGTTAGTGGGTGGATAGTTGGTGGCGATGTTAGTGGGTGGATAGTTAGTGGGTGGATAATTAGTGGTGGAGAAGTTAGTGGGCGGGATAGTTATGGATGAATAGTTAGTGGGTGGAATAATTAGTGGGTGAATAGTTTGTGGGTGGAATAGTTAGTGGCGGATAGTTAGTGGGCGATAGTTAGTTGGTGGGTAGTTATGGGTGGATAGTTAGTGGTGAATAGGTAGTAGGCGAATAGTTAGTGAGGGGATAGTTAGTGGTGGATAGTTAGAGGTGGAACATATAGGTGGATAGTTAGTGGGCGGATAGTTAGTGTATTAGTGGGTGAATAATTAGTGGGTGGAATAGTTTGTAGGTGAACAGATAGTGGCGGATGAAGTAGTGGGTGGGATAGTTAAAGTGGATAGTCAGCGGTGAATAATTGGGTGGAGAGTTAATGGGTGGATAATTAGTGGGCGGTATAGTTAGTGGGTGGATAATTAGTGGCGGTATGGAAGTTAGTATGGATAGTTAGTGCGTGGGATAGTTAGTGAGTGGATAGTTAGGGGTGGATAGTTAGTGGGTGTGGGATAGTTAGTGGGCGGATAGTTAGTGGGTGGGATAGTTAATTGGTGGAATAGTTAGTGGGCGGGATAGTTAGTGGGTGGATAGTTAGTGGGTGAATAGTAAGTGGGCGATTGTTAGTGTGGTAATAGTCAGTGGGCGGAATAGTTAGTGGCGGGATGGTTAGTGTGGATAGTTAGTGGGTGGAATAGTTAGTGGGTGTGAATAGTTTGTGGGTGGGATAATTAGGGCGGATGGTTAGTGGCGGGATAGTTAGTGGGTGGATAGTTAGTGGCGGGATAGTTAGTGGGCAGGATAGTTAGTGGGTGGATAAAGTAGTGGGCGGATAGTTAGTGGGTGGATAATTAGTGGGCGGAATAGTTAGTGAAGGGATAGTTAGTGAGCGGATAGTTAGTGGGTGGATAGTTAGGTGTGGAATAGTTAGTGGGTGAATAGTTCGTGAGGATAGTTAGTGGCGGATAGTTAGTGGGTGGATGTTAGTGGCGGTAGTTAGTGGGTGGGATAGTTAGTGGTGGAATAGTTAGTGGGTGGACAGTTAGTGGCTGAATAGTTAGTGGGCGGAATAGTTAGTGGCGATAGTTAGTGCGTGGATAGTTAGTGGGTGAATAGCTAGTGGGTGGAATTAGTAGGTGAACTAGTGGCGAATAGTTAACGGCGGATAGTTAGTGGGCGGATAGTTAGTGGCGGGATATTTAGTGGGTGGATAGTTAGTGGGCGGGAATAATTAGTGGGTGGAATAGCTAGGTGGAATAAATTAGTGGCTGAATAGTTATGCGTGGATAGTTAGTGTGGTGATAGTTAGTGGGCGGTATAGTTAGTGGGCAGGAGTTTATGTGGGTGGATAGTTAGTGGGCATAGAGTGGGTGGATAATTAGTGGGTGGAATAGAGAAAGTGAAGGGATATTAGTGAGCGGGATAGTTAGTGGGTGGATAGTTAGGTTGTGAATAGTTAGTGGGTGGAATAGTTCGTGGGAGGGATAGTTGTGGGCGGGATAGTTAGGGTGGATAGTTAGTGGGCGGTATAGTTAGTGGGTGGATAGTTAGTGGCGGAATAGTTAGTGGGCGGATTGTTAGGTGGAATAGTTAGTGTGCATAGTTAGTGGCGGCATAGTTAGTGACAGTTGAGAAAGTGGAATTAATAGTGGGTGGAATAGTTTCAGGGTGGAAATAATTAGCGGTCGGTTAGTGGCGTGATAGTTAGTGGGCGGATAGTTAGTGGGCGTGGATATTTAGTGGTGGAAGGATGTTAGTGGGTGGGATAGTTATGGGTTGGGCATATAGTGGGTGGAGTTAGTGGGCGAATAGTTAGTGGGTAATTAGTGGAGGATAGTTAGTGGGCGGATAGTTATGTGATATAGTTAGGGCGAAGAAGTTAGTGGGGGATGTAGAAGGCAGTATAGTTAGTGGGTTGAATAATTATGGGCGATAGTTAGTATGGATTGTTAGTGGGCGGAATAGTTAGTATGCACAGTTAGTGGGCGGAGCAGGGTGGATAGTTAGTGGGCGGATAGTTAGTGGGTGGATAGTTAGTGGGCGGTATAGTTAGTGGGTGATAGTTATGTTGTGGAATAGTTAGTGGGTGGATAGTTAGTGGCGGATAGTTAGTGGGTGGGATAGTTAGTGGGCGGTATAGTTGAGTGGGTGGGATAGTTAGGTTGTGAATAGTTAGTGGGTGAATAGTTAGTGGAGAGATATGTGTGGGGCGGATAGTTAGTGGGCGGGATAGTTAGTGGTCGGTATAGTTAGGTGGGTGGATAGTTAGTGGCGGAATAGTTATGGGATCTGGAATAGTTAGTGGGCGGAATGGTTAGTGGGCGGATAGTTAGTGCGCAGGATGGTTAGTAGGTAATAATTAGTGGGTGAATAGTTTGAGGTGAATAATTAGTGGTGAATAGTTAGTGGGCGGATAGTTAGTGGGCGGGATAGTTAGTGCGTGGGATAGTTAATGGGTGGAATGGTAGTGGGTTGGAATGGTTTGTGGGTGGAATAATTAGTGGGTGGAATAGTTGGTGGGCAGGATAGTTAGTGGGCGGGATAGTTAGTGGGTGGAATAGTTGGTGGGCGGATGGTTAGTGGGCGGGATAGTTGGTGCGTGGGATAGTTAGTGGGTGGAATAGTTGGTGGTTGGAATAGTTAGTGGTTGCAATGTTTGAGTGGGTGGAATAGTTTGTGGTAGGGATAGTTAGTGGGCAGGATAGTTAGTGCGTGGGATAGTTAGTGGGCGGAATAGTTAGTGGGCGGGATAGTTAGTGCGTGGGATAGTTAATGGATGGAATGAATGGTGGGCGGGATGGTTGGTGAGCAGAATAGTTAGTGGGTGGAATAGTTAGTGGGTGGAATAGTTTGTGGGTGGAATAGTTGGTGGGCGGGATAGTTAGTGGGCGGAATGGTTAGTGGGCGGGATAGTTGGTGCGTGGGGTAGTTAATGGTGGAATAATTAGTGGGTGGAATAGTTAGTGGGCGCTGGTTGGTGTGCGGTATGGTTAGTGGGCGGGATAGTTAGTGGGGTGAGGATGGTTAATTGGGCAGGATAATTAATTGGTCGGGATAGTTAGTGGGCGGGATAGTTAGTGGGCGGGGATAGTTAGTGGGCGGATAGTTACTGGACGGGAAGTTACTGGGTGGGATAGTTAGTGGGCGGGATAGTTACTGGGTGGGATGGTTAGTGGGCGGGATAGTTACTGGGTGGGATGGTTAGTGGCGGGATGGTTAGGTGGGATAGTTGGTGGGGGATAGTTACTGGGTGGGATAGTTAATGGTGTGGATGTTTAATTTAACATTGACCATAAATATATTTTAAACATCATCTGAATCTTTAACCTCGACGTCAACATTACCTGAGATGACGAGCTAAAGTTTTTGTTTTCAAGATAAGGTAAGGTAAGGTAAGGTAAGGTAGGTAAGGTAATGTAAGGTAAGGTAAGGTTAGGTAGGTTAGGTTAGGTTAGGTTAGGTTAGGTGGGTTAGACGTTGTAACCTAACCCTAACCTAACTCAACCTCGTGTTTAATCAGCAAGTGAAATAAACTAGGGTAGTTAATCTTCAGGTGTTCCGTTGTGTTAATGTTATTAGTATTGTCCTCCAACTACTTTTCCTCACTGATACCAGCCCCCCCCCTCCCCCTCCCCCTCCCCCCCCCCTCCCTCCCCTCCCCCCTCCCCCCTCCCCCCTCTCCCCCTGGGCGTGGGAAACTCGTGGAGTGGAGGGAGGTGGACGCCACTCTCTCAAGTGTTGGTTTAAGGCATCAGTTTTTGTAAAGGGTGTGGACCGACACACCCTCTCTCTCCTCCTCCTTTACCCTCTCTCCTCCCCCCCCTCCCCAGATCACCACCAATACTCTTATTCTTTGTACTCAAACTATTTAGATTTTGATAAGTTTTATTCGAGAAAAGTTGTTGAATTGGTTTTCTGACATTTAGGATAATTTATTATTTTAGGAATATATTTATTTTAGATTTTTACGAAAGATGTTTTCAATTGAGGAAAGTTTTACGTGGATATTTTAATTTAGAATTATTTCACTTTACATATTTTTAAACTTTTATATCTCATCTTTTAAGACTGAAAATGTTTTGATGTTAGAGATACAATACTGTATTGTATTTTAATATAATTTCTTAATTCCTGATATCTTTTATATTTAGGAATTTTATTCATGATTTAGATGGTCTCAATTTGTAATGATTTTAATGTTATAATTATTTTATAATTAAGAATTGTTTTAATATGAGGAATTGTATGAAATTATTAATCTCTTAATTTAAGGAAAAGTTTAACATACTGTACTGTACTGTACTGTACTGTACTGTACTGTACTGTACTGTACATGCTGTACATATACTCAATATCAGACTATAAATGCTTTAATTGCGGTACTGTAATGTTAATATTTAAATTAGAAATGTTTTGAATCTAGAACATTCCAATATTAGAAATGTTAATTCCTTATGAAGAATTATCTTTTGATTTATAAATACTCATACTTTAGAAATATGTTGTGTTAGAAATATTTAAGTTTTCAATGAAGTATATTATAAAAATAAACATTGGATATATGTTTATGTTATAGTTAATGAAGGCTGCACACACACACACACACACACACACACACACACACACACACACACACACACACACACACACACACACACACACACACACCTACACACCACACACCTACACACACACCCACACACACACACACACACACACACACTGCCAACCAAGACTTCCCTGTTGGTTGTATAAACATTAATATTCTTGACCAAGACAAAGAGCAACGTATTCTGCACTGTTCACTAAGGAGCAATATTCTGCACTGTTCACTAAGAGCAATATTCTGCACTGTTCACTGAAGAGCAATATTCTGCACTGTTCACTAAGGAGCAATATTCTGCACGGTTCACTAAGGAGCAATATTCTGGACAAAATAGACGAATGTGTATAATAACTAATGTAATAGGAAAACCGAAGAGAATACAAAGATAGAGACGAAAATAGAACGATAGATAATATAAAAAAAAGATGGTTGTATTATTTTAATTGATGTAAGATGATAGATAGATAGATAGATAGATAGATAGATAGATAGATAGATAGAAAATGTTAATAAAATATGAATAGACAAAAAAAAAGGTTGAAGAAATAGATGAATTGACAGACTAATATAAAATAAGCAAATAATAGAGGAATTTAATAGATAACAAAATATACTAATAAATTTAGTGAAAATAATCGACCAACAAAAAAGAAATTGATCAATAGAAAATTATAATAAAAAGAAAATAGAATAATACAAATAAAAACAATAATATTGACAATAGTTAAAAGAAGATTCATAATAGAGAGAAATAAAATAACTAAATGGAGAATAGGAATAATGGAAGGATTTTATAATACAAGAGGAGAGAATTACGTCATATATATAATAATTCGTGACGTCATTTATAATAATCCATGATGTCACTCAGGTATGTAAATAATGATGTTATTTTGATATAGTTAAATGTTAATACTTAAAACACAAACATGATTTAGTTAATTCTACCATCAACAGATTAAAGTTAACATGTGCTAATATTATCAAGTTACACGTTAAGATTTGACCTATACAAACATTATTAAGTTAATTCATCAACTTATATTAAATATAATATTCAGAGTTCATGTAAACTAACTTTAGTAAGTTAAAAAGTTATCACATATTTATATAATCGAGGAAAAGGTTAAATTATGTGAAATATTAATTAATTAATACCACCATTTGTTAACATTAATAAAGTAGAATTCAACATCCACTAAGTTACCTAATACAAGGTTAACATTTGTAAACATTAACAACACAGAATCAACACACAGTAACATTCAAAAGTTAAAAGTCAACTAATACAAATATTAACAATTTAAAGTCAACATATTTTTAAAAACAGGTAAAAAGTCAATATATGTAAACATTAACTACAGCACATACTAACATTCTATATTAAACATTAGTAGGATAGAATCATCATATACTGATGTTAAATATATAAATGAGCTATTAACACACATTAACATTGTATATTAAACACTTATACGCAACACATACTAACATTAACACAGTAAGATTCAACAAATTTTAACATCAGCTCGTTAAAAATCCAACCGATACTAACACTAACAAGCCAAAAATAACAGTAGATGATGTACAGTAATAACAGAACACCGTAGATGATGTACAGTAATAACAGAACACAGTAGATGATGTACAGTAATAACAGAACACAGTAGATGATGTACAGTAATAACAGAACACAGTAGATGATGTACAGTAATAACAGAACACAGTAGATGATGTACAGTAATAACAGAACACAGTAGATGATGTACAGTAATAACAGAACACAGTAGATGATGTACAGTAATAACAGAACACAGTAGATGATGTACAGTAATAACAGAACACAGTAGATGATGTACAGTAATAACAGAACACAGTAGATGATGTACAGTAATAACAGAACACAGTAGATGATGTACAGTAATAACAGAACACAGTAGATGATGTACAGTAATAACAGACCACAGTAGATGATGTACAGTAATAACAGAACACAGTAGATGATGTACAGTAATAACAGACCACAGTAGATGATGTACAGTAATAACAGAACACAGTAGATGATGTACAGTAATAACAGAACACAGTAGATGATGTACAGTAATAACAGAACACAGTAGATGATGTACAGTAATAACAGAACACAGTAGATGATGTACAGTAATAACAGAACACAGTAGATGATGTACAGTAATAACAGAACACAGTAGATGATGTACAGTAATAACAGACCACAGTAGATGATGTACAGTAATAACAGAACACAGTAGATGATGTACAGTAATAACAGAACACAGTAGATGAGACAGTAATAACAAACCACAGTAGATATGTACAGTAACAGAACACAGTAGATGATGTACAGTAATAACAGAACACAGTAGATGATGCATTAACAGAACAGTAGATGATGTACAGTAATAACAGAACACAGTAGATGATGTACAGTAATAACAGACCACAGTAGATGATGTACAGTAATAACAGAACACAGTAGATGATGTACAGTAATAACAGAACACAGTAGATGATGTACAGTAATAACAGAACACAGTAGATGATGTACAGTAATAACAGAACACAGTAGATGATGTACAGTAATAACAGAACACAGTAGATGATGTACAGTAATAACAGATCACAGTAGATGATGTACAGTACAACAGAACACAGTAGATGATGTGTAATAACAGAACACAGTAGATGATACAGTAATAACAGACCACAGTAGATGATGTACAGTAATAACAGAACACAGATGATGTACAGTAATAACAGAACACAGTAGATGATGTACAGTAATAACAGAACACAGTAGATGATGTACAGTAATAACAGAACACAGTAGATGATGTACAGCAATAACAGAACACAGTAGATGATGTACAGTAATAACAGAACACAGTAGATGATGTACAGTAATAACAGAACACTCAACAGATGATGCAGCAATAACAGAACACAGTAGATGATGTACAGTAATAACAAACCACAGTAGATGATGTACAGTAATAACAGCATTCATGCAGATGATGTACAGTAATAACAGAACACAGTAGATGATGTACAGTAATAACAGAACACAGTAGATGATGTGCCAGTAATAACAGACCACAGTAGATGACAGTAATAACAGAACACAGTAGATGATGCATGCAATACAGAACACAGTAGATGATGTACAGTAATAACAGAACACAGTAGATGATGTACAGTAATAACAGAACACAGTAGATGATGTACAGTAATAACAGAACACAGTAGATGATGTACAGTAATAATAGACCACAGTAGATGATGTACAGTAATAACAGAACACAGTAGATGATGTACAGTAATAACAGACCACAGTAGATGATGTACAGTAATAACAGACCACAGTAGATGATGTACAGTAATAACAGACCACCAACAGATGATGTACAGTAATAACAGAACACAGTAGATGATGTACAGTAATAACAGAACACAGTAAGATGATGTAGTGATAACAAGTTTACAGTGATGATGTACAGTAATAACAGAACACAGTAGATGATGTACAGTAATAACAGACCACAGTAGATGATGTACAGTAATAACAGAGCACAGTAGATGGTATGCAGTAATAACAGACCACAGTAGTGATGGCAGTAATAACAGAACACAGTAGATGATGTACGAAGTAACCAACAGACCACAGTAGATGATGTACAAAGTAATAACAGAACACAGTAGATGATGTGCAAGTATGTAGAACACAGTAGATGATGTACAGTAATAACAGAACACGGTGATAAATTAACGTGTAACAGAACACAGTAGATGATGCAATAATAACAGAACACAGTAGATGATGCAGTAATAACAGAACACAATAGATGATGTACAGTAATAACTAAGAACACAATAGATGATACAGTAATAACAGAACACAGTAGATGATGTACAGTAATAACAGAACACAGTAGATGATGTACAGTAATAACCAAGAGACACGGTAGATGATGATGTACAGTAATGAATACAGTAAGATGATGTACAGTAATAACAGAACACAATGAATGATGTACAGTAATAACAGACCACAATAGATGATGTACAGTAATAACAGAACACAGTGAAGATGATGTGCAGTAATAACCAGAACTGATGAATGATTTATTAATAACAAGAACACAATAGATGACGTACAGTAATAACAGAACTTTGGTAGATGATGTACAAAGTAATAACAGAACACAGTAGATGAGTGTACATTGACCAACAGACCACAGTAGATGATGTATAGTAATAACAGAACACGGTAGATGATGTACAGTAATAACAGAACACAGTAGATGATGTACAGTAATAACAGACTACAGTAGATACGTGTACCCAGTAATAACAGAACACCGTAGATGATGTACAGTAATAACAGAACACAGTAGATGATGTACAGTAATAACAGAACACAGTAGATGATGTACAGTAATAACAGAACACCGTAGATGATGTACAGTAATAACAGAACACAGTAGATGATGCACAAGTAATAACAGAACACAGTAGATGATGTACAGGAATAACAGAACACAGTAGATGATGTACAGTAATAACAGAACACAGTAGTAGATGATGTACAGTAATAACAGACCACAGTAGATGATGTACGAGTAATAACAGAACACCAACAGATAGTGTACAGTAATAACAGAACACAGTAGATGATGTACAGTAATAACAGAACACAATAGATGATGTAAGTAATAACAGAACACAGTAGATGATGTACAGTAATAACTAGACCACAGTAGATGATGTACAGTAATAACAGACACGTAGATGATGTACAGTAATAACCAGAACACAGTAGATGATGTACAGTAACAACAGACACATTAGATGATGTACAGTAATAACCAGAACACCAACAGATGATGTACAGTAATAACAGAACACAGTAGATGATGTACAGTAATAACAGAACACAGTAGATGATGTACAGTAATAACAGAACACAGTAGATGATGTACAGTAATAACAGAACACAGTAGATGATGTACAGTAATAACAGAACACAGTAGATGATGTACAGTAATAACAGAACACAGTAGATGATGTACAGTAATAACAGAACACAGTAGATGATGTACAGTAATAACAGAACACAGTAGATGATGTACAGTAATAACAGACCACAGTAGATGATGTACAGTAATAACAGAACACAGTAGATGATGTACAGTAATAACAGAACACAGTAGATGATGTACAGTAATAACAGAACACAGTAGATGATGTACAGTAATAACAGAACACAGTAGATGATGTACAGTAATAACAGAACACAGTAGATGATGTACAGTAATAACAGAACACAGTAGATGATGTACAGTAATAACAGAACACAGTAGATGATGTACAGTAATAACAGAACACAGTAGATGATGTACAGTAATAACAGAACACAGTAGATGATGTACAGTAATAACAGAACACAGTAGATGATGTACAGTAATAACAGAACACAGTAGATGATGTACAGTAATAACAGAACACAGTAGATGATGTACAGTAATAACAGAACACAGTAGATGATGTACAGTAATAACAGAACACAGTAGATGATGTACAGTAATAACAGAACACAGTAGATGATGTACAGTAATAACAGACCACAGTAGATGATGTACAGTAATAACAGACCACAGTAGATGATGTACACTAATAACAGACTACAGTAGATGATGTACAGTAATAACAGACCACCAACAGATGATGTACAGTAATAACAGAACACAGTAACAGATCACCAACAGATGATGTTCACTCATAACCAGCATAATAATAATCCTGGACCAGCATGCAGCGGTGTTCATTCCCAGGCAGGTCACCGTAGCTAACAAAACCTAATTTCGGTGTAAAAATTAACGTATTTCATATATGCGGGGAATCCCAGTAAACAATTTGTCGTTGTTGTCGAAAGCGGATCATTTTGGGGAGAAATTGTTAGTATTAGTGTTCAAATACATCGCCAAATATTTTCGGATCAGAAAATGGAGTTTCAAATTTAACGACGTGATGTGTGGCAAATTTCATATTCATTTTGATATGCCAATGTGATATTGTGTTTTTGTCGCCGCGCTTTATAATATTTTTTGTTTTAATTATTATATCGGGGATGTAATTATTTATTTAAATGTGTCTGTGCTTTGTGTTGGCTTATTTGATGTTGTTTATATACAGGATATATATATATATATATATATATATATATATATATATATATATATACCTCCCCTCCCTTTCTCTTTCTCTGTTTCCATAGTAATTATTGCATGGTGGAAATGGAATGATGTGCGAGAGAGATACAGATATATAGATTGATAGAGAGAGAGAGAGAGAGAGAGAGAGAGAGAGAGAGAGAGAGAGAGAGAGAGAGCCAGCATGACTAGGTGAGAGGATAGGTAAATAGGATAAATTAGCCGTCAGGTGAGTCCGCCACACAAACACTCCGCCGCCACAGGTAAAAAATAACTCTACATAAACGAGCGTGGGCTGCCTTCCCTCCCTCTTTACTTCCTTCTTCCCTCCTTCCTTCACTCCTTCCCTCCTTCCCTCGCTTCTTCCATCCTTCCTTTACTTCTTCCCTCCTTTCTTCCTTCCCTCCCTCCCTCACTTCCTTCGCTTGATCCTTCCTTCTCTTCCTTCTTCTTTCCTTCACTTATTCTCTCCTTCACTCCTTCCCTCTTTCCTTCACTTTTCTCCTTTTAGTTTCGTCCTTCCTTCCTTCACTTTCCCCTTCTTCATTCCTTCCTTCCCTTCTTCCTTCACTTCTTTCTTTCACTTCTTCCCTCCTTCCTTCACTTTTTTCTTACTTCCTTCTTCCCTCACGACTTCTTCCCTCCTTTACGCCTTCCCTCCTTCCTTCAATCCCTCCCTCATCTCTCTTCCACACACACACACACACACACACACCTTTTCCCCCCAACAATACCTTATGATTGAAGTTTTACCTTAATTACTTTCAGGTGTCACCAGCTTACCTGTTGGGCGTCTACCATCCCTCCAGGTGTATGCTGTAAGGTATGAGGAGGGGTTCATTCTTTTTACGTAAGACATAATATTTGGTCCTGTGTACTTAAACTGTTAATATGAAGCTGTTAATAGATCATTTCTTTTTTGAGTACAAGACAATTTTATGGTATATTTTAGGTGTAAGTTAGTAAGTTGTTATATAATGTGATATAATTTCATCTTGTATAAAGTTTAAAAATCACGGACCGTTTACTTTAGGTTTTTAATTCCCCTTAACACATAATAGTATCTTAAGTGTTTCCTAAGGGTAAGAATATAAGGCGTTTTAGGTCTGGTGTCGTGAGTAAAGATAATATCCTAAAGTGTTATTTAGAAAGTGAGGAACTGATTTGGTTTTAAATTTCTCGTAAGTTAATAATGTTCTTTAGTTAATCATCCTCATCATCCTCTTAAGTGTGTCTGGTAAGGTAAAGTGACTTTTGTGTTGGGGTATAGTAAAGGTCATTTTAATGGGTGTTTAGAGTAATGGTTCGTCTTTAGCTATACACAGCACAGGCGACTTTGATTCTTATGTTGGACGCCTGAAGGCTTAGTTTACCACGTGTTATTATTATTATTATTATTATTATTATTATTATTATTATTATTATTATTATTATTATTATTATTATTATTATTATTATTATTATTATTATTATTATTATTATTATTACTCTCTAAAACATTACAATATTTACAATGCTGAAAAGACAGTTAGCAATATACTGTACTAAATATTAGTCAGAATTATTTATGAACATTCACTGAAGTAAAATATTCATATAACAATATTATAATAAATACAATATTAATTAACGCCAATACTAGATTATAATGATGATACTACTACTACTTCTACTACTACTACTACTTTTAAATAGCCAGAGATAGTTGTGAATAGTTAAGAGATTGTTATAAATAGTTGCAGGAGTTCTAAATAGTTTTATATATACCGGTAAATAGTCAAAGAACTCTTTATTGAGTAGAAAACATAGAGAGTAGTCGCAGGTAATTCCAGGTAGCCCCCAGTTAATTACAAGACGAACACATTAGCTCTAAAGGTAGCCTCAGAAGCACCTGCTAACTAAAACACAAACAGTAGTCCCACAGGTAGCCTCCCATCCCCCCTTAGCCCCACCCGATCCCTCATAACCCCCATCCCCTAGCCCCACCCCATCCCCCATAACCCCAGCCCCCATCCCCCTAGCCCCCACCCCATCCCCTCTAACCCTTACCCTCTATTCCCACCCATCCCTAGCCCATCCCTATTTACACCATCTCCCCTACCAACCCACTACTACCTCTACCTCCCACCCCATCCCCTAGCCCCACCCCATCCCCTAGCCCCACCCCATCCCCCCACAGCCCCAGAGCACCTACTAACTACAAGACAAATACAGTAACT
Source organism: Homarus americanus (assembly GCF_018991925.1). Taxonomy (NCBI): domain Eukaryota; kingdom Metazoa; phylum Arthropoda; class Malacostraca; order Decapoda; family Nephropidae; genus Homarus; species Homarus americanus. The sequence continues at coordinate 7,300 of NW_024729766.1, read as the reverse complement.
CCGCCACCCCCACCCCCCCACCCCGCCAGTTAAGTACAGATAAACACAGGTAGCCCAGGTAGCCCACAGGTAGCTCACAGGTAGCCCAGGGAGAGCACCTGTGGAGAGAAGCTGAGGGTAGCCAAGATCACGTCCACCAAACAAGTATTGTTTCTTAGTCTCAGGTTACCACTGTTGGCTGCTCAAACAACCGTCTGAAATTGCTGCCCACCCCTCCATGTTATGCTTACTGGAGTGGTGGTGGGGAGGAATTGTGTTGGGGGCGGATGGTGTGGTGTGTGGGGAGGTTGTGTTGGGCGTGGGATGTGTGTGGGGAGGGTTGTGTTGGGGGCGTGGGATGGTGTGGTGGTGGTGGGGAGGGTTGTGTTGGGGGCGTGGGATGGTGTGTGGTGGGGAGGGCTGTGTTGGGGGTGTGGGATGGTGTGGGGGGGAGGGGTGTTGGGGTGGGATGGTGTGGTGGTGGGGAGGGTTGTGTTGGGGGTGGGATGGTGTGGTGGGTGGGAGGGGTGTTGGGGGCGTGGGATGGTGTGGTGGTGGTGGGGGAGGTTGTGTTGGGGGCGTGGGATGTGGTGGGTGGGGAGGGTTGTGTTGGGGGCGGGATGGTGTGGTGGTGGGGAGGGTTGTGTTGGGGCGGGATGGTGTGGTGGTGGGGAGGGTTGTTGGGGGCGGGATGGTGTGGTGGTGGGGAGGGTTGTGTTGGGGGTGGAAGGTGGGGAGGGTTGTGTTGGGGGTGTGGGATGGTGTGGTGGTGGGGGAGGTTGTGTTGGGGGCGTGGGATGGTGTGGTGGTGGGGAGGATTGTGTTGGGGCGGGATGGTGTGGTAGGGTTGTGTTGGGGGCGTGGGATGGTGTGGTGGTGGTGGGGAGGGTTGGGCGTGGGATGGTGGTGGTGGGGAGGGTTGTGTTGGGGCGTGGGATGGTGTGGTGGTGGGGAGGGTTGTGTTGGGGGCGGATGGTGTGGTGGTGGGGAGGGTTGTGTTGGGGGTGTGGATGGTGTGGTGGTGGGGAGGGGTGTTGGGGGCGTGGGATGGTGTGGTGGTGGAGGTTGGGTTGGGGGTGGAATTGTGTGGTGGTGGTGGGATGGTGTGGTGGTGGGAGGGGTGGGATGGTGTGGTGGGGAAGGGGTGTGGTGGTGGGAGGGTTGTGTTGGGGTATGGGATGGTGTGGTGGTGGGGGGGTTGTGTTGGGGCGTGGGATGGTGTGGTGGTGGGGGGGTTGTGTTGGTGGTGTGTGGGGAGGGTGGCAGTGGAGGGACCCTATATATGGAATGTAGGTGTGTTTAAGAAAATGACGGAGGAGAAAAGGTATGTGTGTGCAAGAGAGAGAGAGAGAGAGAGGAGCTGTGTGTGTGTGTGTGTGTGTGTGTGGGTGTGTGTGTGCGTGTGTGCCTTCATCTGTATATCTTGTTTTCGTGTAAATAATCTATGCAAACTAGTATTTATATCACGTCATCGTCTAACAGAGTTTGGCCTCGCTTCGCATTTTGAGCCTTATACATGTAGATCTCACCACCGCCGCCACCACCACCACCACCTTCACCACCCACCACCACCACCACCACCACCACCACCACCACCTCACCACCACCACCACCACCGCCACACCACACCACCACCTTCACCACCACCACCACCACCACCACCACCACCTCCACCACCACCACCACCACCACCACCGCCAACACCACCACCACCACCGCCACCACTACCACTACCGCCACCACCACCACCGCCACCACTACCACCACCACTACCTTCACCACCACCACCGCCACCACCACCACTGCCACCACTACCACCACCACCGCCACCACCACCACTACCATCACCACCATCACCGCCACCACCACCACCACCACCACCGCCACCACCACCTCACCACCACCACCACCACCACCCGCCACCACCACCTCACCACCACCACCACCACCGCCACCACCACCTTCACCACCACCACCACCACCGCCACCACCACCTCACCACCTCACCACCGCCACCACTACCACCACCTTCACCACCACCACCGCCACCACTACCACCCACCACCACCACCGCCACCACCGCCACTACCTTCACCACCACCACCCACCACCGCACCACTACCTTCACCACCACCACCACCACCATTACCAACGCCACCACCACCACTTTCACCACCACCACCACCACCACCACACCACCACCACCACCACCACCGCCACCACCACCACTACCCTCACCACCATCACCACCGCCGCCATTACCACTACCACCACACCTCCACTCGGTCTTTTACCTAGCAGCGTGCCGTATCATTCCTCCCTTACCGACCAACACAGAGGCCACCAAGCAACGTTAATGTTTACAGGTCGTTTAGTGGTGAGGTTGCCGAGGTTCCTGTCTTTACCTCACTGCCTTCCTCCGTCTACTAGTGTCTTGCTGTGTGTTTACCTCGACCCTACGTAACCGCTGCTAGTATATATGACTTAACAGTGTGTGTGTGTGTGTGTGTGTGTGGTTTTATAAGCCAGTTTTGCGTTGTCTCCTGTGTGTACGTTAACTTTGTTTTATTTGGATCATTACCTTTGAGGTGACAGAGATAATTTCTTAAAAACTTGGTAGCAATGTTGTAATAAACGTAGAACACAAAGTTTCAAGTATGTGTCACACGTCAAGGTCACAGATAAAGGTTAAAGGTTAAATTTGACACGACATATAGGGTTATAGGCCCTATATATACAGTATATACTCACCAAAATACTCCTCCTCCCACATAGTTGACCCCATCTCAAGATATGGCTTGCTTTTACCACAAATGTGTATGTTCTCTTGTTTTACTTTCAACATCGAAATCTGTACAACAATAGTGCACAGACTCTCTCTCAATCACCATCTCTTTTCTCCATCTCTCTACCTGGTCGACCCTGGCTGCGGGTGTAGTGTGGGGAGAGGCGCACTCGTCACCTGGTGGGGGGCCAGGTGAAGGAGTGGTGTGTCGGGCCGTGTGTGTGTATGTCCCTCACGCTGCCAGTATCGGCTTACACCCTCCCTATCACCCGCGCCTTTCCTCCTCCACCTTCTGGTCCTCCTTGCTGCTATTGGTGTTGGTACTGGTGATGGCACAGGTGTTGGTACTGGTGTTGGTACTGTTGATGGTACAGGTGTTGGTAATGTTGATGGTACTGTTGATGGTACAGGTGTTGGTACTGTTGATGTTACAGGTGTTGGTACTTTTGATGGTACAGGTGTTGGAACAGGTGATGGTACAGGTATTGGTACTGGTGGTGGAACAGGTGTTGGTACTGGTGATGGTACAGGTGTAGGTACTGTTGATGGCAGATGTTGGTACTGGTGTTGGTACTGTTGATGGTACAGGTGTTGGTACTGGTGATGGTACAGGTGTTGGTACTGGTGATGGTACAGGTGTTGGTACTTTTGATGATTACAGGTGTTGGTACTGGTGATGGTACAGGTGTTGGTACTGGTGTTGGTACCGTAGATGGTACAGGTGTTGGTAACGGTGATGGTACAGGTGTTGGTACTGGTGATGGTACAGGTGGTGGTACTGTTGATGGTACAGGTGTTCGTACTGTTGATGGTACAGGTGGTGGTACTGTTGATGGCAGGTGTTGGTAATGGTGATGGTACAGGTGTTGGTACTGTTGATGGCAGGTGTTGGTACTGTTGATGGTACAGATGTTGGTACTGGTGTTGGTACTGTTGATGGTACAGGTGTTGGTACTGTTGATGGTACAGGTATTGGTACTGTAGATGGTACAGGTGTTGGTACTGGTGATGGTAGAGGTGTTGGTACTGGTGATGGTTCAGGTGTTGGTACTGGTGTTGGTACTGTTGGTGGCTACAGGTGTTGGTACTGGTGATGGTACAGGTGCTGGTACTGGTGATGGTACTGGTGTTGGTACTGTTGATGGCGGACAGGTGTTGGTACTGGTGATGGTTCAGGTGTTGGTACTGGTGTTGGTACTGTTGGTGGTACAGGTGTTGGTACTGGTGATGGTACAGGTGTTGGTACTGGTGATGGTACTGGTGTTGGTACTGGTGATGGTACTGGTGTTGGTACTGTTGATGGTACTGGTGTTGGTACTGTTGATGGTACAAGTGTTGGTACTGGTGATGGTACAGGTGATGGTAATGTTGATGGGACAGGTGTTGGTACTGGTGATGGTACAGGTGTTGGTACTCGTGATGGTACAGGTGTTGGTACTGTTGATGTCTCATGTGTTGGTACTGTTGATGGTACAGGTGTTGGTACTGTTGATGGCAGGTGTTGGTACTGCTGATGGTACAGGAGTTGGTACTGGTGATGGTACAGGTGTTGCTACTGGTGATGGTACAGGTGTTGGTGCTGTTGCTGGATTAAGGTTGGTACTGTTGATGGTACAGGTGTTGGTACTGTTGATGGTACAGGTGTTGGTAGGTGTTGTACTGTGTTGGTACTGTTGATGGTACAGGTGTTGGTACTGTTGATGGTACACGTGTTGCTACTGGTGTTGGTACTGTTGATGGTACAGGTGTTGGTACCGGTGATGGTACAGGTGTTACTACTGGTGATGGTACAGGTGTTACTACTGGTGATGGTACAGGTGTTGGTGCTGTTGCTGGTACAGGTATTGGTACTGTTGATGGTACAGGTGTTGGTACTGTTGATGGTACAGGTGTTGGTACAGGTGTTGGTACTGGTGTTGGTACTGTTGATGGTACAGGTGTTGGTACTGTTGATGGTACAGGTGTTGCTACTGGTGTTGGTACTGTTGATGGTACAGATGTTGGTACTGGTGATGGTACAGGTGTTGGTACTGTTGATGGTACAGGTGTTGGTTCTGTTGATGGTACAGGTGTTGGTATTGGTGTTGGTACTCCTGATGGTACAGGTGTTGGTACTGGTGATGGTACAGGTGTTACTGTTGCTGGTACAGGTGTTGGTACTGTTGATGGCACGGTGTTGGTACTGGTGATGGTACAGGTGTTGGCTCTGTTGATGGGACAGGTGATGGTACAGGTGTTGGTACTGTTGATGGTACACGTGTTGGTACTGTTGATGGTACAGGTGTTGTACCGTTGATGGTACATGTGTTGGTACTGTTGATGGTACAGGTGTTGGTACTGTTGATGGTACAGGTGTTGGTACTGCTGATGGCAGGTGTTGGTACTGCTGATGGTACAGGTGTTGCTACTGGTGATGGTACAGGTGTTGGTACTGTTGATGATACAGGTGTTGGTACTGGTGATGGTACAGGTGTTGGTACTGGTGATGGTACAGGTGTTGGTACTGGTGATGGTACAGGTGTTGGTACTCTGACGGGGTGTTGGTACTGTTGACGGTACAGGTGTTGGTACTGGTGATGGTACAGGTGTTGGTACTGGTGATGGTACAGGTGATGGTACTGTTGATGGTACAGGTGGTGGTACTGGTGATGGTACAGGTGTTGATACTGTTGATGGTACAGGTGTTGGTATTGTTGATGGTACAGGTGTTGGTACTGTTGATGTACAGGTAATGGTACTGTTGATGGTAAATGCGTTGGTACTGTTGATGGTACAGGTGTTGGTACTGCTGATGGCGTACAGGTGTTGTACTGTTGATGGTACAGGTGTTGGTACTGTTGATGGTACAGGTGTTGGTACTGGTGATTTGATTTTTATTTTGATTTTGCCGCTTATAGCGACTACTTTGTTGTGCACCCCACACTCATCCTGTGAGCGGTAGCGTAAATGGATTACAGAGTAGAGTTTACAACGGGTCATAATAATTAACCCCCGTTGTCAGGATATTATGGCACTGAATGTAACACAGTATTTCAATTACATTATTTGTTTAGTTCTATACATAAAGGGTAACTTATTCGCAATTGCTCAGCCCGGATTGATGTGAAACACCTGATCCTTAAGGTGTCACCCCAGAAATATCGATTATGAGGACTGATCGAGGTTTGTTGAGTTACGCAACACCCGAACTTCACCGACGCTCCCCAGCCCAGGTTCTATACGGACATCATCTCAGGTCTTGGTTCCACCCACCCAAAGTCTTTTCTCAAGAATGGCAGGCCAGAGACTGAAGAATGTGACCGCCGTGCAGCAGAACGAGCCGCAGATGTCGCTGCTCGGTACGATTGTCATGCCCGCCCTTCCCAGGTTGAGTATCGGCCAGCAGATCAGGATTCAAGATCCGTATCTCACCGCTGGGACAATTGATGGTTTTGATTTTTATTTTGTTGTTTGCAGCTTATATTTTATTGTGCACCTACACTATCCTGTGAGCGGTAGCGCAAAGGATTACACAGTAGGGTTTACAAGGGTCATAACAATTAACCCCGTTGTCAGGATATTATGGCACTGGAAAGTTACACAGTATTTCATTTACATTATTTGTTTAGTTCTAAACATAAGGTAACTTATTCACAATGGTGAGAACAGGCGGTGAGGCAGTATGTCTGGCCTCACACTTTGTTATTCACATTTACGGGAGGTATTCACATTGCTTTTTGGTTCTGTACATGAGAATTGATATAGTTACTAAGTAAAAAAGTGGATACAATCTTAATATGTCGGCTATCTTGCCATAGAGATGAAGTGTTGTGCCATTTCTACACACAGTGTGCTTGGACCTGTCCCTAAAGTTGTTCTTCTTCACACAGTCGAGGATTTAGAATATATGTGGGCTATGTATGGCGCCAACACTTTTACATTTACTTTTGTTTACATCTGCTTGAGAACATACTGCCAAAGGTACTTATATCCTAACCTTAATCTAGCGGTTACAACATCTTGTAATCGAGTGATCTTGTTACTTGCTCCATATACATGTTTCACTTGATACATCTCATCATGGTAACCTATGGATCGACTAGTGCCTGTTTGCACTTGTCTACTTGCGTCAAACTCATCAATAAGTTCTTTCCTAATTACAGTTTTAAGGGTTCTTTTGACAGACCCAAATTGTATTCAACGGTGTCTTTTGTTAGACGCGAGTTTGGGAGGGCATCAACTCTGTCAGGTTTTATGAGGCCTATGTGAGAGGGGATCCACTAACAGTTTGACCCTGACACCCTGGTCAACAAGGCACGCATATTTGTGTCTGGCTTCAGAGACAAGAGCGTGACAACCTGAGTCGAGGGGTACCAAGGGCAAGTAGTAGGATAGAGACAGTGATGATGAGACTGTCGCAATAGTGGTTTCAATTGAATTTAATAGCTGGATATGGCAACTAATCAGTTTGTAGGTGGATGCCCAGTTGTTAATTCTAACTCCTTTTCTCAATTATATTACCGTCAGGTTGAGTCACAACAATAGCACTTCCAGCCT